>NC_091471.1:118897826-119201552 GCF_036971445.1 Narcine bancroftii | reverse complement strand
TGAATTTTTTTTCATGTACCCCTCAGGGTCCTGAATTCTGGCACTCATCCATTGAGAAAGAGGCCCAGGCTATAATGCACCACTGAAGGATTACCTAGCTGACAATTCGTTCACCCTGCTGACTGACCAACGTGCAGTTGCATTTATGTTTAACAATAAATAGCAGGGAAAAATTGAGAATGACAAGATCCTGAGGAGGAGAACTGAGCTATCCACCTACAACTATGAGATCTTGTACTGGTACTGGAAGATCAACAAGCCTCCCGATGCCCTGGCCTGAGGTACTTGCACCAACATGCAAGCAGATCACCTCATAACCATATAACCATATAACCACTTACAGCACAGAACAGGCCAGTTCGGCCCTACTAGTCCATGCCGTAGCAAATCCTCACACTCCTAGTCCCACTGACCAGCACCCGGTCCATACCCCTCTAGTCCCCTCCTATCCATGTAACGATCCAGTCTTTCCTTAAATGTAACCAATGATCCCGCCTCAACTACGTCTGCCGGAAGCTCATTCCACATCCCCACCACCCTCTGCGTAAAGAAATTTCCCCTCATGTTCCCCTTATAATTTTCCCCCTTCAATCTTAAACCATGTCATCTAGTTTGAATCTCCCCCTTTCTTAATTGAAAAAGCCTATCCACATTTACTCTGTCTGTCCCTTTTAAAATCTTAAACACCTCTATCAAGTCCCCTCTCAATCTTCTACGCTCCAGAGAAAAAAACCCCAGTCTGCACAACCTTTCCCTGTAACTCAGACCCTGAAATCCTGTCAACATTCTCGTGAACCTTCTCTGCACTCTCTCTATTTTGTTTATATCTTTCGTATAATTTGGTGACCAAAACTGTACACAGTACTCCAAATTTGGCCTCACCAATGCCTTGTACAACTTCATCATAACCTCCCTACTCTTGAATTCAATACTCCGATTTATGAAGGCCAACATTCCAAATGCCTTCTTCACCATACCATCTACCTGAGTATCAGCCTTGAAGGTACTATTTACCACAACTCCAAAATCCCTTTGTTGCTCTGCACTCCTCAATTGTCTACCATTCAATGTATATGACCTTATATGCTTCATGACGACCTCCCCACTATTTTTTTTACTTCAACTGGTTCAACATTTTTTTTCCCTAGTGAATACCGAGGCAAAGAAATCATTCAATATTTCCCCTATTTCCTCAGACTTCTCACTTAACCTACCCTCGCTATCTACAAGGGGTCCAATATTATCCCTCACTAATCTTTTACTTTTAATGTACTTATAGAAACCCTTTGGATTTATTTTTACTCTGTCAGCCAAAGCCTCTTCATGCCTTTTTTTGGCCTTTCTAATTTCTTTCTTAAGATTCCTTCTACACTCCTTGTAATCCTCCTTCAACTTCTCAGCTCCCTGCTCTTTATACCTCTTGTACACCTCCCTTTTTCTCCTAAACAAATTTCCAATATTCCTCGAAAACTAAGCCTCCCTATGACTTCCAGCCTTTCCTTTGATCCACACTGGGACATAACTACTCTGTACCCTCAAAATTTCTTTTTTGAATATCCTCCATTTTTCATTAACATCCTTACCTGAAAATATCCTGTCCCACTCAATACTCCCCAAATTCCTTCTTATTCCTTCAAAATTTGCTCTTTTCCAATCCAGAACCTGAACTTTAGGCCTCTCCTTGCTCTTCCCTAAAACTACCCTAAAACTAACAGAATCATGATCACTAGACACAATTGGTTCTCCAACATTAATGTCCGCTACCTGACCTAGCTCGTTCCCTAACAGGAGATCCAGTATTACACCGTCCCGAGTCAGTTCTTCTACTAACTGATTTAGAAAACAATCCTGAGCACATTTAACGAACTCCAGCCCATCCAGTCCTCTAACCGTATGGGTATCCCAATCAATGTGTGGGATGTTAAAATCTCCCATGATCACTACCTTATGATTTTCACACATATACGTTATCTCCCTACAAATTTGTTCCTCTAATTTTCTTGGCCCATTTGGTGGTCTGTAATACACCCCTATTAGCACCCTCTTGCCTCCTCCATCCCTCAATTCCACCCTAACAGCCTCACTAGTCGATCCCTCCATACCATCCTGCCACCTCACGGCAGTAATGTCCTCCTTAACAAGCAGAGCAACTCCTCCTCCTTTTTTACCCCCTGATCTATCACATCTAAAACAAATGTATCCTGGAATATTAAGTTGCCAGTCCTGCCCCTCCTGTAGCCGGTCTCACTAATTGCCACAATATCGTGACCCCAAGTATCTATCCATGCTCTCAGCTCATCTCCCTTGTTCACTATGCTTCTTGCATTAAAATATATGCATCTCAGAGAATGACCCTCACATATATTCTCTTTTTTACCTTCTACCCTAATCTCCATCCTACCTTTGTTATCTTTTTTATTCCTATCTAGGTGGCCATACTCCCTGGACACTGCTCTCACACTCTGTTCCCCACCCCCTGCCAAACTAGTTTAAACCTTCCCCCACAGCTCTAGCAAATCTATTTGCCAGCACATTGGTCCCCCTCCAGTTCAAGTGGAGTCCCTCCCTCTTGAACAGGTCCAACCTTCCCCAGAAGAGATCCCAGTGATCCAGAAATCTTATCCCTTGCCCCCTGCACCATCTCTTTAGCCACACATTCATCCTCCACATCCTCCTATTTCTACCCTCACTAGCTCGTGGCACGGGCAGCAATCCAGAGATTACTACCTTGGAGGTCCTGTTTTTTAACTTCCTACCTAATTATACATAATCCTGTTTCAGGACCTCATCCCCACTTCTAACTAAGTCATTGGTCCCCACATGGACCATGATTTCTGGCAGTTCTCCTTCCCCTTGCAGAAAGCTATGAACTCAATCATAGATATCCCTGACCCTGGCACCAGGGAGGCGACAGACCAACCTGGATCCCCAATTTCGTCCCACAAACCTTCTATCTGTCCCTCTGACTAATGAGTCCCCAACTACAAGAATCCTATTCTTATCCTTCTTTCCCTTCTGAACCTCAGGGGCAGAGACCTGACCCCCACTACTCATCCCTGATAGGCTGTTCCCCCCAGCAGTATCCAAAGCCGAATACATGTTGCTGAGGGGCACTTCCACAGGGGTACTCTGCACTGGCGCTCTCCCTCCTTTCCTCACAGTCACCCAATTCCCTGACTCCTGCCTTCTAGGGGTGACTGTCTCCCTGTAACTCCTCTCTATCACTGCCTCTGCTTTCCTTATGATCCTCAGTTCATCCAATTGCAGCTCAAGCTCCCTAACACGGTCACTCATTATATGCAATTGGATGCATCCTTTGCAGGTGTAGTCATCAGGAACAGCTCTGCTGTCTCTGATACCCACATTCCACAATTGGTGCACTTAACTACCCCAACTGACTCCATTTCCTCCCTTCTTACTATAATACCCTTTACTAATAAGCTCCTTCTTAGCCCCTGCTCACCGGAGTCCCTCGAGCCAAAGTCCCCACTCCTTCCCTGAGCCACTCACTCACTGCGCCGCTCCTCGCTGGCCGCTCCCTCCTTTTCTACTCCTTTTATTAGCCCTTTACCAATTAACCCCAATTAACTCCCAGCCCCTCCTCCTCCTCTCACCCGACAGCAGGCACTAACTCACTGTCTCCTCCAACCCCGAGTCTGACCTGACTGAGCCCAAGTCCCGGTAAGTGCAGCTTTTATTTTACTTACCCTCTGATGGTGTCTCTTGGCTCCTCCTCCTCTCACCCGACACCAGGCACTGACTCACTGTCTCCTCTGACCCCGAGTCTGACCTGACCTCCAAGCTCTACATACCAGCCTCTGCCACCCCAGGGTCACCAGGCTCTATCAATTTGTGAGAGCCTGCAACCTCCCATACTCAGTTGAGGACATCAGGGAGCAGACCCTCAGCTGCCTGGTCTGCATGAGCCACAAGTAGGACCACCAGCTATAACCTCCGAGGGAATGGCCAGATGGAAAGGGAGAACGGCACCATTTGGAGGGTAGCTCTCCTGGTCCTCAAGTTAAAAGGGCTGCCTGTCTCCCAGTGGCAAGACGTCCTACCAGAGGTGCACCATGCCACCAGATCATTTCTCTGTACAATGACAAATGCGAGCCCGCATGAAAGATTATTCTCCTTCCCCAGGAGATTAGCATCAGGAACAACACTACCAGTTTGGCTGATGACCCCAGAGGCTATGTTACTCTGGAGACACATCAGAACCCACATAGCAGACCCCTGGTTGAGAAGGTCCACATCCTCCATGTGAACCCCCAGTATGCTTATATGCAGTAACATGATGGGCGGAGAGACATTGTCTCTGTCCTGGACCTGGCACATGCAAAAAGCCCCCGCAACTGAGTGGTTCACTGTATCAATCATGGTCTATTGACCAGAAACCCCCCCCCCCCTTCCTCACCATCACCACCAGCTGCACTACCCCAAACCCAACCTACACCCCTTTGAATCAGCCACAACTGATTCAGTTCAGCCATCCAAAACACAGCCCACAACACAGACCACTGCCCAGGAGCTAACAGTAACACCACAGCCAGCACTGCAGCGGTCAGTTTGATGGATGAAACCACGGGGCAGGCTGAATCTGTAAATAAACTCTGAAAGGATCCTGCCACTTCACCCCACTGGACTATGGTTCAAAAGTATGGGTGAACATAGTGAAACCCTGTATTATAGTCATTGTACAGGTTGGCCTGCCCTGATACTGTAAATCCTCCCATTTCAGGCTTCCTAATAAAGGTGGTAAAGCCCAATCCCCTCCCTCAATACTATCTTGGAATTTGGCCAACAGTATATAAGATATGACTGTAAGTTTATAGCGATTAAAGCCTATTAATCTCGACTTCTGATCTGTTGGGTCAAAATGATAGTGCTACAGAGGTTAAATAGGATAGTTGAATATACTTTGGAGTTTGGAATGTGATCTTGTTGAAAATTCTAAGAGCTGAAGAGAGAATGACAGGGTAAATGTTGAGGTTTTTTTAAATCATGGGAGACTATCAAACCAGTTTCAGGAAGGAGGGCCTGTCTGTTAGAAATCAAGATATATAGACATTTCTTCGACACAGAACACCACAGAAGAGAAACAGATCCTTCGACTCATCTAGTCTATACTAAAGTATTATACTCCTGAGTCCCATCGACCTGTACCCAGGTCATAGCCTTCCATGCCCTTCCCATCTATGAACCCATCTAAATTTCTCTTAAATGTTGAAATTGAATCTGCATCCACCACTTCTGCTGATAGCTTGTTTCATGCTCTCAAATCCTTCTGAGTGAAGAAGTTCCTCTGAATGGCCACCTTTCATTCTTAACTAATGTCCTCATGTTCTTGTTTCACCCTACCTCAGTGTGAAAAAAATGTCCACTTGCATTTACTGTATCTATACCTCTCATAATTTTGTATACCTCTGTGATGGATAATGTTATATTTTATATTGTATATATATATATGTTTTTAAAAGAAATAAATTGTGGCAGGTTTTTTTTAGTGTAGGTCACATCAAACACTCCAAAACAGATCTCATTTAAAATGCCAGAGCTCTGCTCAAGCCAGACAGTTCAAGCTCTGAGTGCTTTTGCAAAAGCTTTGAAGAATGCCAATAAGAACTTTACAAGTCAGTGTTAATTGGACATGCTGTGGAGTAATGGTAATAGATTATTGTTTTGGAAAGCAACAGATGAACAAACTCAAACTCATAATCTGAGTGCAGTTTGCTGTTCTAAGAGGGTCATGTGGTTTTCTCTGAATGAGAGAGAGAGAGAGAGAGAGAGAGAGAGAGAGAGAGAGAGAGAGAGAGAGAGAATTCTGTTCTACAGTTCAGTAGTAGCAGCTGAGACAGGAACATGACAAGCTGGCAAGCTTGTGGAAAAACTCCATTTTGAAGACAGGTTGTGTGTTCTTAGTTCAGCCTGTTCAAAGCCCTTGTGGTCCATACAAGAGGAGATGGCTGGCTACATAATGTTTTACTTGAAATAAGGAAAACAAAAAGGAACTCTGTGGTAACCTGACAGAAAGAGGTTATCATCTGGAAAACCCTCATGGGACAAGTTTCTTCCGCAAGACCCTGAAGTGGCTGTTCAGAAATAATCAGTTGTAGGTGTCCAATGAGCAGCAAATCTCACTCTGAAAACTGACAAGAACCTTCCCGAGTGGTAACCATTTACCTTTCAAACACGAAAGCCTGGTGAAATTCATAAATGCTAAATTCTGTGCACAGTATAAGAATTGCCTGCAACCAGTGAACTTGGAGGAGTGAGAAGTGAGATTGGACTGTGAATCAATGAACTTACACAGACATTACATACACGTGTACTTAGAATTAAAAGGGGGTTAAGTTAAGTTAATAGTAATAAGTTAAAGTTTGATCCATTTTCATGTTTAAAGATGATTAAAGGCAACTTTTGTTGAAGTAACCATTTGTCTTGGTAAATTTCTGTTGCTGCTGGGTTTTGGGGTCCACTGGGCTCATAACACTTCTATCAAATTAAGTCAAGTTGGCATGAGGTAAAAAAGTAGCCTCTATCCTCAAAGACGTCCACCATCCAGGCTATGCACTCTTCACTCTGCAAACATTGGGATAAATGTACCAAAAGATGAGCACAAGGACAGCTTCTTTCCCGCTGCCATCTGATTCAATGAACCAAAGGCACTGCCTTACATTTCTTGCACTATTATTTTTTTATATATAGTAATGTGGTTACAATATGATACTGCTGCAAAACACCCAATTTCTTGACGTTAATGACAATAAAATTCTGATCTGATTCGGATTCTGAGGGTATAGAGGAGATTTACCAGGATGTTGCCTAGATTGGAAAATAAGTCTTATGAGGCAAGGTTAGTAGAGCTGGGACTTTTGTCTTTGGAGCATAGAGGGTTGAGAGGAGATTTATAGAGGTCTACAAGATTATGAGAGGCATAGATAAGGTGGACAACCAGTGCTTTTTTTTTCTCAGGGCAAGAATATCAAAAGCCAGAGGATATATGTACAAAGTGAAGGGAGGAAAGTTTAGGGGAGATATCAGGGGTAAGTCTTTTAAACAGAGAGTTGTGGCCACCTGAGAGGCCTTGCTAGGGATGGTGGTGGAGGTTGAATTATTTGGGGTTTTAAGAGAATCTTAGACAGGCACATGGATGGAAGAAAATGTAGAGTGTTATGGGTTAGGGAAGATTTAGTACATTTTTTTAAAGGAATATATGGGTCAGGACAGCATTGAAGGCTGAACAGCCTGTACTGTGCTGTAGTGTTCTAATACTCCAAAGATGGCCTCACCGATGTCTAATCCACCTTCAAAATCCCAACTTCCATACTCAAGACATTTATTTTTGAATGCCAATTTCAAAAGCTCTCTTTGTGGCCCAGTCTACCAGTGACACTACTTTCAAGGAATTATACATCTGTATTCTAAGATCCTCCTGTTCTACTGCACTCTGCAGTGCCCTACTTTTTTTTATCATACAAGTCTTACTTTGACTTGTTCTCCCAAAGTGCAACACCTCATACTTGTCCACATCTTCTCACAGAAGGCAATTCACTGTCCCAGAGAGTTGTGGAGGCAAGAATTAAAACTATTTGAAGTGAGCAAGTGCAGAAAAGTTTTAAATTTCAGTTTATTTTGTGTTCTGGGGATCTAACATAGAGGAGGAGTTCAATACCAGTAGTCTAATGAAGATAAGATGTGACCATACTGAATGGAAAAGAAAGTGGCCGACTCCTGATCCCACTTTTTCATTAGTGATTTGCATGATGTGCGATACAGAGTTCAATGTGGCAGGAGCATACAGTATTCTGTTTTATTTTTGGGGGAGTAAAAGTCAAATTGACTGCCTTGAAGGCAATAGATTTTGATTATATTAAATATTTATTTGATCTCTGCGTAATAACTTTCTCACAGCTTTCAATCATTCAAACACATGTTTTAAATCCAAAGATTGCAATGGATCGAACAGTTTAATATCACTCAAATTATCAAATAAATGCCAGTGCTAATAATCTGAAATAAAATAAGATAATGTTGCAAACACTCAGAAGATCATGCAGCAAAGTGTAAAAGAGAAACAGGGCTAATCTTTCATCAGATTGCTAGTTACTTCAATTTTATCACAGACCATGATCTATAATGGGCAATGTGCACACACAACTTAAATGATATTTTTGACAGAGACATATCTGATTTGAGGAAAGTAATAAATAACCACGAAGGCATCCAAGTAGATTTTGAGATAATAAAAAGAGCAGAAAAGTTGGTAAATAATTAGCCATGACCATCTTTAGCAGAGGAACCATTTATAGTAAGAGATAGAAAACGTTAAAAAGTCAGGTCAATAAACTATCAAACTAAGAAAAATTAGATCTGAAGCAAATTTTGAACTACAAAGAAATAGAAGAGGGAGGGTAGAAAAAAAACTGAAAGTTTGGATCTGTGATAACCATATAACCATATAACCACTTACAGCACAGAACAGGCCAGTTTGGCCCTACTAGTCCATTCCGTAGCAAATCCCCACCCTCCTAGTCCCACTGACCAGCACCCGGTCCATACCCCTCTAGTCCCCTCCTATCCATGTAACGATCCATTCTTTCCTTAAATGTAACCAATGATCCCGCCTCGATCACATCTGCCGGAAGCTCATTCCACATCCCTACCACCCTCTGCGTAAAGAAATTACTCCTCATGTTCCCCTTATAATATTCCCCCTTCAATCTTAAACCATGCCCTCTAGTTTGAATCTCCCCCACTCTTAATTGAAAAAGCCTATTCCCATTTACTCTGTCTGTCCCTTTTAAAATCTTAAACACCTCTATCAAGTCCCCTCTCAATCTTGTACGCTCCAGAGAAAAAAGTCCCAGTCTGCACAACCTTTCCCTGCAACTCAGACCCTGAAATCCTGTCAACATTCTCGTGAACATTCTCTGCACTCTCTCTATTTTGTTTATATCTTTCGTATAATTTGGTGACCAAAACTGTACACAGTACTCCAAATTTGGCCTCACCAATTTCATCATAACCTCCCTACTCTTGAATTCAATACTCCGATTTATGAAGGCCAACATTCCAAGTGCCTTCTTCACCATACCATCTACCTGAGTATCAGCCTTGAGGATACTATTTACCATAACTCCTAAATCCCTTTGTTGCTCTGCACTCCTCAATTGTCTACCATTCAATGTATATGACCTATTTAAATTTGCCTTTCCAAAATGTAGCACCTCACATTTATCTATATTAAATTCCATCAGCCATTTCTCAGGCCACACCTCCAGCCTTGCTAAATCACATTTTAATCTACGGTAATCTACCTCACTGTCCACAGCACCACCAATCTTTGTGTCATCCACAAACTTGCTTATCCAACTTTCCACCCCTACATCCAGATCGTTAATATATATAACAAATAATAGTGGATCCAGGACCGAACCCTGAGGAACTTCACAAGTCACCGGCCTCCAATTGGACAAACAATTTTCTACCACTACTCTCTGACACCTCCCATCCAACCACTGCTGAATCCATTTCACTACCTCTTTATTTATACCTAATGCCTCCACCTTTTTTCCTAACCTCCTGTGGGGAACTTTGTCAAAAGCTTTACTAAAGTCCAAATAGACAATATCCAGAGCTTTCCCTTCATCAACCTTTTTTGTAACCCCCTCGAAGAACTCAAACAGGTTTGTCAAGCATGATCTACCCCTGACAAAACCATGCTGATTACTCCCTATCAATCCCTGTACCTTCAAAAATTTGTAAATGGCATCCCTCAGAACACTTTCCATCAACTTGCCCACCACAGACATCAGAGTTACAGGCCTATAATTCCCAGGTTTGCATTTAGACCTTTTCTTAAAGAGAGGAACCACATGTGCCACCCTCCAATTCTTTGGCACCACACCCATGGCCAGTGACATCCTAAATATCTCTGTTAATGGCCCCACTAACTGTCCACTAGCCTCCCTGGGTGTCCTAGGGAATATTTTGTCCGGTTCGGGAGATTTATCCACCTTTATCTTTTTTTAAACACAACCATCACTACCTCCTCAGTTATCCTTATATGCTTCATGACCTTCCCACTATTTTTCTTTACTTCAACTGGTTCAAAATTTTTTTTTCCCTAGTGAATACCGAGGCAAAGAAATCATTCAAAATTTCCCCTATTTCCTCAGACTTGTCACTCAGCCTACCCTCGCTATCTACAAGGGATAGAATTTTATCTCTCACTAATCTTTTACTTTTAATGTACTTATAGAAACCCTTTGGATTTATTTTTACTCTGTCAGCCAAAGCCTCTTCATGTCTTTTTTTGGCCTTCTAATTTCTTTCTTAAGATTCCTTCTACACTCCTTGTAGTCCTCCTTCAACTTCTCAGCTCCCTGCTCTTTATACCTCTTGTACACCTCCCTTTTTCTCCTAACAAAATTTCCAATATTCCTCAAAAACCAAGCCTCCCTATGACTTCCAGCCTTTCCTTTGGTCCACACTGGGACATAACTACTCTGTACCCTCAAAATTTCTTTTTTGAATATCCTCCATTTTTCATTAACATCCTTACCTGAAAATATCCTGTCCCACTCAATACTCCCCAAATCCCTTCTTATTCCTTCGAAATTTGCTCTTTTCCAATCCAGAACCTCAACTTTAGGCCTCTCCTTGCTCTTCCCTAAAACTACCCTAAAACTAACAGAATCATGATCACTAGACACAATTGGTTCTCCAACATTAATGTCCGCTACCTGACCTAGCTCGTTCCCTAACAGGAGATCCAGTATTACACCGTCCCGAGTCAGTTCTTCTACTAACTGATTTAGAAAACAATCCTGAGCACATTTAACGAACTCCAGCCCATCCAGCCCTCTAACCGTATGGGCATCCCAATAAATGTGTGGGAAGTTAAAATCTCCCATGATCACTACCTTATGATTCACTACCTTATGATTTACACATATACATTATGTCCCTACAAATTTGTTCCTCTAATTTTCTTGGCCCATTTGGTGGTCTGTAATACACCCCTATTAGCATCCTCTTGCCTCCTCCATCCCTCAATTCCACCCAAACAGCCTCACTGGTCGATCCCTCCATACCATCCTGCCATCTCATGGCAGTAATGTCCTCCTTAACAAGCAGAGCAACTCCTTTTTTACCCCCTGATCTATCACATCTAAAACAAATATATCCTGGAATATTAAGTTGCCAGTCGTCCCCTCCTGTAGCCAGGTCTCACTAATTGCCACAATATCGTGACCCCAAGTATCTATCCATGCTCTCAGCTCATCTACCTTGTTCACTATGCTTCTTGCATTAAAATATATGCATCTCAGAGAATGACCCTCACATATATTCTCTTTTTTACCTTCTACCCTAATCTCCATCCTACCTTTGTTATCTTTTTTATTCCTATCTAGGTGGCCATACTCCCTGGACACTGCTCTCACACTCTGTTCCCCATCCCCCTGCCAAACTAGTTTAAACCTTCCTCCACAGCTCTAGCAAATCTGCTTGCCAGCACATTGGTCTCCCTCCAGTTCAAGTGGAGTCCGTCCCTCTTGTACAGGTCCGACCTTCCCCAGAGGAGATCCCAATGATCCAGAAATCTTATCCCTTGCCCCCTGCACCATCTCTTTAGCCACACATTCATCCTCCACATCCTCCTATTTCTACCCTCACTTGCTCGTGGCACGGGCAGCAATCCAGAGATTACTACCTTGGAGGTCCTGTTTTTTAACTTCCTACCTAATTCTACATAATCCTGTGGTCCTCATCCCTACTTCTAACTAAGTAATTGGTCCCCACATGGACCACAACTTCTGGCTGTTCTCCTTCCCCTTGCAGAATGCTATGTACTCGATCAGAGATATCCCTGACCGTGGCGCCAGGGAGGCAACAGACCAACCTGGATCCCCGATCTCGTCCCACAAACCTTCTATCTGTCCCTCTGACTAATGAGTCCCCAACTACAAGAATCCTATTCTTATCCTTCTTTCCCTTCTGAACCTCAGGGGCAGCCTCTGTGTCAGATACCTGACCCCCACTACTCGTCCCTGATAGGCTGTTCCCCCCAACAGTATCCAAAGCCGAATACATGTTGCTGAGGGGCACTTCCACATAGGTACTATGCACTGGCGCTCTCCCACCTTTCCTCACAGTCACCCAATTCCCTGACTCCTGCCTTCTAGGGGTGACTGTCTCCCTGTAACTCCTCTCTATCACTGCCTCTGCTTCCCTTATGATCCTCAGTTCATCCAATTGCAGCTCAAGCTCTCTAACACGGCCACTCATTATATGCAATTGGATGCACCTTTTGCAGGTATAGTCATCAGGAACAGCTGTGCTGTCTTTGATTTCCCACATCTCACAATTGGAGCACTTAACTACCCCACCTGACTCCATTTCCTCCTTTCTTACTATAAGACCCTTTACTAATAAGCTCCTTCTTAGCCCCTGCTTACCGGAGTCCCTCGAGCCAAAGTCCCCACTCCTTCACTGGGCCACTCACTGCGCCACTCCTCGCTGGCCGCTCCCTCCTTTTCTACTCCTTTTATTAGCCCCTTACCAATTAACCCCAATTAACTCCCAGCTCCTCCTCCTCTTCTCACCCGACACCAGGCACTAACTCACTGTCTCCTCCGACCCCGAGTCTGACCTGACTGAGCCCAAGTCCCGGTAAGTGCAGCTTTTATTTTACTCACCCTCTGATGCTGTCTCTTGGCTCTTCTTCCTCTCACCTGACACCCGATAAGATAAAGACCAGGAGCAATCCAGTGAAATAAATGGTGCTGTTGCAGGTTGAAGTATTATGTGAAAGGTATCTCTGCATGAGATATAAATGAGAAGAATGATGTCCTGACTTACCAGGAAATGAGAGGGAATCATTGACAAAGCTTGGATAATATTTTTTCCAGAATCTTTCTAAATTTGGATACTCCCAGAACATATGTACCAGAGAAGCTTCAAAAAAGTACATCTCTCACATAATGGATCAATAGCTACAGAACAACAAGAAAACTTAAGTTTGGACATATGAGTTCTGTGCACCACCTTAAATTGTAATAAGCAGTGTCTTGTGCAAAATGACGAATCATTAATCAACCTGAGAGTAGAGAACCAATCTTCATTTGAAAATCTTAAGTTTAAATCTTGTTCGAAATCACTCTTGATCCTAGCCTTGAGAAATGAATTTCACTCCAGTAAATTATTATAAATATATGATGTTAATCTACTATGAAAATAAAACCATAAATTAAAAAGCAGATCAAGAATGTTAGTGTTGGAAATTGACAGAAAATCTAAAGCCATAATTTGAAAAAAACATATAGATCAAAGTCTTATGATTAATTTGGAACCTTTTATTTTTTTTGTGTGATTCAGATAACTTATATCGGCATCTCAAGAAAATTATTTTACACGTTGATAGCCAGATGAGCAATTTTATTGAAATGGAAAGGTGATTCATCCTTTACTCATATACAGTGGTTTATATAGCAGAATGTCCTATTTAAGTTTAGAGAAATTAGATATAATATTAAATAATATTGAAATGGAAAGGTGATTCATCCTCTACTCATATACAGTGGTTTATAAAGCATAATGTCCTATTTAAGTTTAGAGAAATTAGATATAATATTAAATAATATGCCCTTTCTTAGAATTTTTAATTATGTTACAGTGGTTCATTGCCTGTCCTTTGGGGGTCACCACATTATTCATTTTTTTTTAAATAATTTATAAGGTAAATTTGAGCAGCTGGAGGTGATAGATTAGATATAGTTCTTTTTTCTTTTATTTTCCTTTATTTTATACAAGTTATTTCAACAAATGGGTTTAACATGGTTGCATAGATCATTTCAATTAAATGTTTTTTTTTTATTTTTTTAATTTTTTTATTTTTCACACCATAAATCACATTAGCCATGATATACACTATTTCTTTTCACACATATACAGTGACTTTTTCTCCCCCCCCCTTTCCTCCCAAACCACCCCCCCACCCCCCCTCTCATCCATTTTAGGTATACAATCTAGGTTGCATTAAGCCAGTCAGACAATGTTGTCATTCAACAAAATTACACCAGAAATTCTACTGAGTCCATTCTTTTCTTTCCTTCTCCTTCCATCAACTTAGGTAATGTTTGTCCCCGGTAGGTTTTCGCTATTGTATTTAATGTAAGGCTCCTATACTTGTTCGAATATTTCAATATTATTTCTTAACCAATATGTTATTTTTTCTAATGGAATACATTTATTCATTTAAATTTGGTAGTTTCTTCCTTTTAATTTGGTTATGTATTCCATTAATATTTAAAGACATATAGTTCAGCGTAGCCCTTTTATATTTTGTTTATCTTCTCTTTCCGTTTTTCCATCATTACCTTTCCTCCTTTTCCATTTCTGTTTTCTTATTTTCAACTCTTTATAAGACAACATTCCTACAACATCTAACATTTTCCTTGTTCTCCTATTTCTATCTTATTTATCCCCAATCTCCCCTTCACCTCCTGAGTTGTCCTTTATCCCTTGTCGGACAACCACATCTCCCCTCTCCATTTGGATTTGCGAATCCACTCGCAAGCGTCAACTGATTTTGCAGTGACCGCTATTTCCCCCCACCCCGCCTCCCCCAGAAAAGATTTCACTTTTCATATGTCACAAAGGTCCCTCTTTTAATTCCCTCCTTATTCTCTCTATTCCATTACCTTCCCTTATTAATTCTTGTCTATACTATCTATATTTTCCTCTAAGTACAGATACATTCATGTATGCTCATTGTCTCTATTCACTCTTATACCTCTTTACCTGCATACATATCAATCGTGATCATTTTTACTCTCATTACCCGTCTTCATCCCTCAGTCTATTTTTGTCTTTACCCACATACATATCAGTCGTGATCATTTTAACTCTCATTACCCGTCTTCCTCCCTCAGTCTATTTTTGTAATTGTTCTGCAAATTTTCGTGCTTCTTCTGGATCCGAGAATAGTCTGTTTTGTTGTCCTGGAATAAATATTTTCAATACCGCTGGATGCTTTAGTATAAATTTATACCCTTTCTTCCATAAAATCGCCTTTGCTGTATTGAACTCTTTTCTCTTCTTTAGGAGTTCAAAACTTATATCTGGATAAATGAAGATTTTTTGCCCTTTATACTCCAGTGGTTTGTTGCCCTCTCTTACTTTTTCCATTGTCTTCTCCAGTACCTTTTCTCTTGTAGTATATCTTAGGAATTTTACTACAATAGATCTTGGTTTTTGTTGTGGTTGTGGTTTAGAGGCCAATACTCTATGTGCCCTTTCTATTTCCATTTCATGCTGTAGTTCTGGACATCCTAGGGTCTTAGGGATCCACTCTTTTATAAACTCCCTCATATTCTTGCCTTCTTCATCTTCCTTAAGGCCCACTATCTTTATGTTATTTCTTCTGTTATGGTTTTCCATTGTATCTATTTTTTGAGCTAGTAGTTCTTGTGTCTCTTTAGTTTTTTTATTAGATTTCTCCAATTTCTTTTTTAAGTCTTCTACCTCCATTTCTGCTGCTACTGCCCGCTCTTCCATCTTGTCCATTTTTTTTCCCATTTCTGTTAAGGTCATCTCCATTTTAATTATTTTCTCCTCTGTGTTGTTTATTCTTTTTCTTAAATCCTTAAATTCCTGTGTTTGCCATTCTTTAAATGACTCCATGTATCCTTTAATAAGAGCAAGTATATCCTTTACCTTGCCTATCTTTTCTTCTTCTATTTCACCATACTCTTCCTCTTCTTCTTCCTCTGGGTTGACCATCTGTTGTTTCTTTGTTGCCCTTTCCTCCTCTTCTATCTTGTTTCTATTGTCTTCTGTGGTCTCTTCTTGCTGCAGGTGTTCTGCAGCTGTCGTTGCCGGCTGTGGAGATCGACTCCCCAGCTGGTCCCCCCTCCCGTCGGTGTGTTCTTTTTCATTCGCATCGCGCATGCGCGAAACTTCGCGCATGCGCGGTTGCGCACTTTTGCTCGGCTCTGCGAGCCATTTTTGTAGTCCATTATTTACCGACCTGAGGGAGTGGGTTTCTCTCTCCGCAGCGGGCCTCTTCGGACAGGTAAGGCCTTCACCTTTTTCCTCCTTTGTCTTCTCTTCCTCTCTTCTTACCGTTGCTTTCGACTTTTCTTTTTTTGTCGCCATCTTCTTTCCACCTTTATACTCACTTTTCTGTAACTTTTATTTCTGTGCCTTTGTGTTTTCTCTTGTTTTTCCCGACTTTTCTGGAGAGGGCTGGAGTTCACCGTCCGGCCACTACTCCATCGCGTGACTCCTCAATTAAATGTTTTTGAGGATATTATCGATGTGGTTTTAACTATTTTTTCCATTGGCTTTTTTTTTGTTTGTGCTTACTTGTTTACAAATGAATTATTATGTAATTGCCAAATCTGAATTTATGCTTATATGTTAAACTCAATAAAAATATTTTAAAAAAAAGGAAAGAAAAGGAGAGGAAAAAAGGCATTAGTCAATTTCACATGATAAGCCACCAATTTTGTACATCTTTTTTATCAACATTAGTTGTTTATTTTTTTTCGCCTCTGCACCATTCTGGTATTTTCAAAATCATTCATCTCCTCCAATTTATACCACCTCCAGAGAAATCTTTACTTCCTCTTTCAGCCAGCACTCTCACCACTTTTGTTGTCCTCTCTCAGCTGCTTTCCAACCTATGACTGCCCACTGTTTCTCTCTGAGCAAAAGTTGCCTTATCTGAGGAGCATGCCCTATTTTTTTAAATTTCATACATCATCTGCCATATTTTAGTTCAGGATTATTGTCTCCAGTATATGGATGAACATGTGGTTTATAATATTAGCAACATCTCAGTAAGCAACTCAACTGATATATTTAGGGATTGATACAACTGACAGACGAACACGCAACATTTAGGATTCCACTCCAATAGAGCCCTTCAGCTTCAATTCTCAGTCTAATTTGAGCTGAGAACATAAACACACTGCATTCTCCATTTCTCTAGGGATGGACCTTTTAAAGAGGGGGTTATAACACTGCTACCAGTGCCAGAATTCAAATTCTGATTCATATCAGGCTGTTTTGTAATACTTGCCATGTCTGCATAATTTCAGTATTCCTTTTCCTCTTTTCCTTGTGCTCTCACAAACTGTCAGCATTTGTGAAAGGCTAATCAGTCTTTGTCCCAAAATAGAGAACATTTACTGGAACTGATGACCCCTCTCTGGGCTAAACCCTTTGCTGCTGTGTGACAAGGACATAATCTTCTGCTGTGTTCATGGCTCCCAGAATTTGGAGATGTAGAGCAGCCTCAACACAGTAAACTTGCTGCACTCATAGAACCTCCATGACAGGTAGTAAGCCCTTGACCCTGAATTGCTAGGACTGCATGTGAGGTCCTATAGGCTGTCAATGCTTTTAGGGCTGATGGCTGGTCTGGCATTCAGACCAAAACAGAAATTATCAAAAATGTTTTAAAAAGCTAAAAATAATATACATTTTTATACTTGACTCTCTTTAAAAAAGGAATCACACACTGAAACTTAATTAGGAACATTAAAGCTAAATTATACAGAAGACAGTTACAACTTGCACCATGCTTATCCTGTTGCAGACTCAGAGGGAAGTATTCCACCTCTGAGCCAGGAGACATTTTGAACTTTACATTGCCCCACTGGACTTCATACAAAACTTCTACTGTAGTGCAGTGACAGCTGCTGTCCAAGCAGTGATGCAAAATATGCCACCTTCATTCAAGGCCAACATCAGCTCTACAAGTGAGGACTTCTTCAGAGAAAGGGCTTGACATGATATCAGAAGATTTGAGGCAATATTGAAAACCAAAAAAATAACAAATCCCATCTCAGGAAAGCTGCCAACATATCAAAGGACCCATCACACTCTCTTGCACCCCTCCACCTATTCTGTCAGGTGGAAGATAAAGGAAATTGAAAGCAAGAACCTCCAGATTCAAGGACAGTTTCCTTCCTGCTATTACCAGCCTCTGAGTCTCTCATTTCTAACTTCTAATTTTAATTTTAAAATTTTAGTTTTTTAAGATACAGCATGATAGCCTGCTCTTCCTGCCCACAAGCCCACATTGTCTAAATGCACCACATGTGACCAATTAATCTACTAATCCCATATCTCTTTGGAATTTGGGAGGGAACCAGAGCACCCGGAGCAAACCCACATGACATGGGGAAAACACACAAGCTCCTTGCTGACAGCAGTGGAATTGAACCCAGGTTGGTGGTGCTGTAATAGCATTGTCCTAACCACTGCACTAACAAAGCCGGCCCCAATTTTACTCCTCAGCACAGTTTTAATGATACTTTATTTGTAACTCTATGCACTCTTGAGCTGCTATAACACTCCACCCTGCTCTTCTACTTAATTATTGCTCTACCTACTGCATTTGGATTGACTTACCTGGATAGCATGCAAAACAAAGCATTTCACTATCTTGATAAATGTGACAATAAACAATTTAAATGAAAAATTACAATCTAAATTGAAATATTTTGCAGCACTGGCAACAGTATTTCCATTTCCAATAGATATTATGACAACTTTCAAAGTAATGAAAACAGGTGGTGAACCATGGTCTGTTCCATACTGTGAATCTTAAAAAGCTCTATTGTGGCTGTCATTTTCAACTCAGATATGATTTAACATATAGCAAACTTACTTTATGACATTTGAAATTTGAAATCAATTTTGACAGACATTTGATTTATTTTACCATACTAGGAAACTGTAAGTAAGCTACAGATCTTAGGAATAACATTAGTGCCGTTGTAGCGACTGCTAAAGGCTGCTCACACAATAAAGAGGACTCATGCAATGGTGTTTAGCAAAGAACCTGTAATGTCATTTTATTTCTTCCAACAACCTCTTCTTCCTCCCCGCAAACCTCACTCAACCACGTCCCATGCTTCCCAATTCGCTCCTGACCTGCAGGTGACCCGTGACACTCTTTCTGCTCCTTGTTCCATGCCCGTTAACTGCAATGCACTTCCTGCTCCCCATTCTGACCTTCGCATGTGCTTTAACATTTCCTGATGGTCGCCCCTGATGTGTCACCAGCGGTGACCAGCCCTATGCAAAGCCCGAGTAAGCGTGCAGTTGCGACATCATCATCTGAACCATGATTAAGCTTTCTTCTGAATATAGCTTCCAACTACAAACACAAATACATTTGTACTATTGTAGCATATTCATTGGTTATACTATTGGACCTATCTATCTTATTTAATGATCCATTTTATTCTTTGTTTTATATGACAATTTTATTCATCATTATTTACTTGGTCTTCATACTGAAATAAAGTAGAATAAAAAAGAATTACAGTCACACGTTCTGCTTTATTTGACAAAGAATAAGCAACTTCATTAATAAGATTAGAAATGCAGTACATTACATTATCAAAACTTTATTTCAAAATTATAATAAAGCATGCTGAAAATACTCAATGAGTCAGGCAGCATCTGTGCAAAAAAAGAACAGTTATTGATTCATGTGGATGGCTTTACAATAGACCTTTGCCAGGTCTAATTTAAGGTAATCAGTCTTAACCTTAGATGACCCTACCCTGCTGAATCAGTCCAGCAATTTTTTTTTTGTTTTACTTCAATTTTCCAACTTCACAGTATTCTGCTTTCCGATTTATGTCAAGTTTCTCCTGCACCTTCACCACAAATAAAATATTAACAGTAATTTGTTCCAACGATATGGATTCAGAAATTCAGTGCAAATTTGCATTTGACTGCAAGCTGAAGAATTTGAGGAAGTAAATGAGAAATTATAGATTGAGTTGGACAAAGCATATAATTGAAAAAAAAAATGGCACATCAAATCCAAGGCAGACAAATGTAAATCTTTACACATTGAAAGGAAAAATGGCAGACATGGATATGCTGAAATATGCATGCATAAACCTGAAAGATATTTAGCATTTTTGATGCTTAATTTATCAAACCACTGCTGAGTAGCAAACCAGCAAGCCAACAATTTCAGAACTGGACAGCAAAGACTACAGAATACAAGTCAGTGGAGATGTGTCTAAGCTCCGGGTTTTTAACAGAAACAAGATTGATGTCTTTTCTCAGCAAACTCATTTTTAAGAGTTTGTAATAAGTATACAGAAGTCTGAAAATCCAGACTGCTTGGATTTTTGGATTTACTGAATACTTGGGCAGTACTTTTAAAATTCAATTTTAATGAGGAAAAAAGAAGAGATATAACCATAGCACCTACAGTGCCCTTCTAGTTCCGCTGAACCATTTTTTTGCCTAGTCCCACTGACCTGCATCCAGTCCATCGGCCTTCAAACCCTTCCATCCATGAACCTGCCCAATTCTTCTTTCTTTTAAAAAAAAATTGAATTGTAGCGGCAGCTCCACCTGCTCCTGAAAGAACACACACAACCAGACGGGCTGAGCTCAGTGAGCAGACTAGTTTATTGCAGGCTGCTGGGCTGCACTTATACTCCCAGCCCGGACCTGGCTATGAACCATGCTGGAGGGTGCTGACATCACCCGGGCATCATGTGGTTCCCCAACGCAGGCTTCTGAGCCCCGTGCTGGGAGGAAGGGAACACCCCTGACGGCACCATTTTGGCCGGCTGCCCCGCTGCATGGCTTACAAGCGGGGCTGGTTCACCTGCCTAGTGGTGAGCTGCTACATTGCACCCCACCCAGAACTGGCGCCAATGTCCCTTTTCACTGGGCAGCCTCACTTCTTGGGCTGGGCTACAACCATGGACTCAGTGGGATCAAGGTGCGCTGTCCACGGTAAACAGCTCCTGCCTGCTGCCAATGTCTAGCATTAATGTGGAGCTGGAACGCTGTACAACCCTGTACGACCCCTTGTACAGTTGCTGCATAGGTGCCATGTTTGGGCCCCACCGAACAAAAATGTACTCCACGGAAAGCAGTTTGCCGGGAACGTGAGACGGGTGGGTGCCATGCCTGGGTGGTGGTGGGGTTTGAATTAGTCCAAGCATACCTTGAGGTGAGGAAGTAGTTCGAGTGGCAACTGCTGGGGATTGTGAGGTGCGTTGACGAACTCACCAGGTAGTGCCAGCAGCGCACTGTAGACCAGCTCAGCAGATGACGCCTGCAGATCTTCCTTGGGAGTGGACCGGGTGCCCAGGAGCACCCAAGGCAGTTCATCCGCCCAGTCAGAACCGGTGAGGTGGGCCATGAGTGTCGATTTAAGGTGATGGTTCAGACATTCATCCAGTCCATTGGCCTGCAGGTGGTAGGCCATGGTACAGTGTACCTGGATCCCCAACCTGTTGGTGAGCTGTGCCCAGAGTGGAGATGTGAACTGGACACCCATGATCACTGGTGAGGTGACCCAGGATGCCGAACCGGGTGACCCAACCATGCAACAGTGCTTGAGAGCAGGAATTGGTGGAGGCGTCTGGCATTGGGATCACCTCAGGCCAGCGAGTGGTGTGGTCCTCCATCGTAAACAGGTAACGGTTGCCCCGGGAAATGGGTAAGGTCCCAACGATGTCCATGTGAATGTGGCTGAACCATTCCCGGACATGCTCGAACTCCTGTACTGTCGCCCTGCTGTTCCTGTGCACCTTTGACATCTGGCAATGGGTGCATGTTCTGGCCCAGCCCATGATCTGCTTCCACAGCCCATGCCATACGAATCATTCTGCCACCATCCGGACCGTGGACCTGATGGACGGATGTGAAAGGTCGTGGATGTGACAGAAGACCAGCCTGCACCACTGCTGGGGAATCACTGGTCATGGGGTGCCCATGGAGATATTGCACAGGATGGTGCCTTCGCTGCTTGGAGTTTGGAGGTCTCGGAACTGCAGGCCCGTGATGGCGGTCTTGAATGCCCTAGTTTCCTCATCAGACTTCTGGTCCCGGGCGATTTGTTCGAAGTCGAGGCTGGGCATCAGTACGCAAATGGCCGGTCGCAAGAGTGCATCGGCAACCACATCGTCCTTTCCATCTTGTGCCGAATGTCAGTGGTAAACTCCAACACAAAGGAGAGGTGATGCTGCTGGCTGGCCGACCAGGGATCGTTTGCCATCACGAGTGCCTGAGTAAGGGGTTGTAGTTGGTGAAGATGGTAAAAGACCTCCCCTCCAAAAAATAGCAGAAATGCCACACTGCCAGGTACATGCCCAGTAACTCGCAGTCGAAGGCACTATACTTGCATTCTAGCGGGCAGAGCAGGCAGCTGAAGAATGCCAGCGACTTCCAATGTTCATTCAACTGCTGCTCCAGAAAGGCACTGACGGCTGTGGCAAAGGCATCGACAGAGAATGTCATATGCAGGTTGGTGTGAGGGTGGGCGAGCATGGTGGCCCTTATGAGGGTGTCCTTAGTGGCGTCAAATGTGGTGCAGGCTTCTGGGTTCCAAGCGAGCATTTTGTGCTTGGCCGCGATGAGGATGCATAATGGCTGCATGATGCGCGCAGCTCCCAGGATGAAGCAGTTGTAAAAGTAGATCATACCCACAAACTCCTGCAGCCCCTTGAGGCTGTCGGGGTGTGGGAACTTCCTGATAGTGGTGGGCGTGGCTTCTTTGGCCGTGACGGTATGGCCCAGGAACTGGATGGACTCTTTCCCGAGGTGGCACTTGGCCAGGTTGATGGTAAGGCCAAAATCGGCCAGCCAGGTGAAAAAGGCACGTAAATGGGCCTTGTTGTGCTAGGACCTTGCTGGCGATGAGGATGTTGTCCAAATAAATAAAGACAAAATCCAAGTCCGTGCCCACAAAGTCCATGAGGCGCTGGAAGGTCTGAGCGGCATTCTTGTGCCCTAATGGCATGTGCAGGAATTCGAACAAGCCAAAGGGGGTGATGATGGCTGTCTTGGGTATGTCCTAAGGGTGCACGAGGATATGGTGATATCCACGCACCAGGTTAACCTTGGAGAAAACCCTTGCACCGTGCAGGTTGGACGTAAAGTCTTGGATATGAGGGATGGGGTAACAGTCAGGAGCCATTGCCTCATTGAGTCCTTGATAGTTTCCACAGGGATGCCAGCTGCCGGAGGCTTTTGGGACCAGGTGAAGTGGCGAGGCCCATGGGCTGTCAGACTGCCGAATGATCCCCAGTCCCAACAGTTGCGAAAACTCCTCCTTCACGACCTGGAGCTTGTCAGGCAGGATCTGTCATGCCTTGGCGTGAAGCGGTGGGCTCTGAGTGGGGATGTGGTGGAACACCCTGTGGAGCGGTGAGTCAGTGGAGAACTGTGGCTTGAGGAGTGCTGGGAACTCATCTCTGGGCGTGCTGATTGTGGCTATCTGCAGTTGCTCCAAGTGGGAAGTGTCGAGGCGAACAGTCTGGAAGGTATGGGCATCCACCAGGCACCTACCTCAAATGCCCACCAGAAGCCTGTGTGCGAGGAGGAAGTTTGCACCCAGGATGGCAGTCAGGAGGGATGAGACGGGAGGTGAACCTCCATGTAACATTTTGTTGGCCGATCTGGAAGTGGACTGTCTTGTCTCCATATGTCCACATTACTGTTTCATTGGTCACACGGAGGAGAGGTCCATGAGGTCAGTTCCTGGACTCGTCAGCTGTGGCTGGGATGACGCTGATCTGGGCTCCATTGTCAATGAGGAACTGCTGGCCGCTGACTGAGTCCCACAGCCATTAACAGCAGTCGGCCTGGTCGTTTCCCTGGAACGAGCAGGGCTGACGACACTTCCGTGCCTCAGCTCCCCAGCGCTGGTTTTAGAAGCAGAGGCCTATAGCGGATGCTGTTGCCTTGGTTATGCTCTTGGGGGCCCCTGCAGGGCCCAGATGCTCTACTGCAGCGCTAGGGGTGGGCTTGGCATGGTTGTGCCCATACCTCATGACCTGCTGGACCACTGAGCCCTCCGGGAATCATGCGAGCCATAGCTCTTGGGCCTTCTGGGTGTCCTTCCTCGGGTCGGTAAAGCTCTCCTGGACCAGCAGTGGCCAGATGTCCCCGGGCATATGGTCGAGAAAAATGCGCTCGAAAAGTGGGCAGTTGGTGTGCTCACCCATGAGTGCGAGTATCTCTTCCATCAGCTCCATCGGGGACCTGTCACCCAGGGCATTGAGGTGCAGCATCCGAGCAACAAGCTGGTGTCCGGATAGTCCGAGGGTTCTGGTAAGCACTCGCCTGATGGTCTCGTATTTGTCTTCGGCGGGTGGGTGCTGAACAAGGTGTAGCAGGCATCTGATGGTAGCCTGGTCCAGGGCAGCGACCACATGGTAGAATTCGGACGTGTCAGATGAAATCTGGTGGAGGTGAAACCGAGCCTCCGCGTGGCCAAACCAGGTCTCCAGCTCCTGAACCCAGATTTCAGGCAGTTTTATGGCTATAGCGCTGATCTCAGACTCGCTCATGATGGGTTCAAAGACGTTTGTACCAGTTGGGTTCACCAATTGTAGCGGAAGCTACACTGATTCTGAAAGAACACACACAATCAGACAGGTTGAGCTCAGTGAGCAGACAAGTTTATTGCAGGCTGCTGGGCTGTACTTATACTCCCAGCCCGGACCTGGCTGAGAACCACACTGGAGGGCAATGACGTCACCCGGGCATCACATGGTACCCCAGTGCGGGCTTCTGAGCCCCGTGCTGGGAGGAAGGGAACACCCCTGACGGTGCCATTTTGGCTGGCTGCCCCGCCACGTGACTTACAATTGGGGCCGATTCCCCTGCCAAGTGGTGAGCCGCTACAGAATTTAACATAGTAATCTTGCAGTCTACTAATATAACAAAAACATGTCATATTGTTACAGAGTTCTGTATTGTGTATTGACTTATGGGTTGTGTGGATTTATGTTAAAAAGTGACAGTTTGCCTTAGAGAGCCAAGGTGAAGGTGGACTGCTGAGAGAGTAGGAGATCTTTTGGCTTTAGTTTACCAAACAAACTGAATTTTATTTATGAACTTTGCTTCAGTTGAGATCGAAGTTTTGTGAGTCTTGTGTGTTTTGCGTTTGTTTTTTGTCTAAAATTTTCTGTGGGCTGGTTGGAAATATAACTTAGATTTTAATTAAATATGTTATATTTAGGCTGGGGAATTTATTAGTTTTACACTGTTATAGAAATTTACATAGTAACCAGTGGGCATTGTTATAAAAGGGGGGATTTTGAATTAAAGTTTGAAGGTGATTTTTTTTGTTAATAAAGTAATTGTTCATCTTTACCCCTGTGTGATATGTCTTCTTTGTGGTTGCTGGCTTGAACTTGTAACATAATTTGGGGAATTCGTCCGGGATCAATTTGGGAGCTTTAGGGGTGATTGACTTTTGCTTAGTTATCAGTTGTCTAAGTTTGACTCAACCTCCAGCTTGAAATTAAAAATAAACAGTGAGTATATAAATCACCAGCAGAAAAACCAGCAACTATGAATATTGACCAGATCATAGCTAACCTTTCAGTGGTTAATTTAAAAATGGCCAAAAAGTTAGAAATGATGGTTATAGTTGGCAAGTTAAAACTTCTTGCAGTAAGAACTGGGATGAAAAAGGAGGAAATTGATCAAAAGATTGTTAAGCACTATGAGGGAAATGGGGTATTTGAAGAAGCTGGATTAGAACAGTTTCCAAAAGAGAAAACTTCAAAGGAAGTAAAGTTGGCTTTGAGAAAACTAGAGTTAGAGGAAAAAAGAGAAGCAGAAAGGAAAGCTGAAGGGGAAGTAGTAAGGCAGGCAGAAAGAGAGGAGAGAGCAGCCACAAGGGAGGAAAGAGAGAAAAAATGGAAACATGAGCTAGAACTAGCTAAATTAAGGCAGTCCCTAACCCAAGGAGAGGGAGAAGCCCAAGACCCATGTGCTGGTCAGGAGGAGAGGTTTCTGGTCAGTAGAGAAGTGAGGTTAGTCCCTCCATTTGAGGAAGCTGGAATAGAGCAGTATTTTCAGCATTTTGAGAAAGTAGCTGTAAATTTAAAATGGCCTCCAGACCAATGGTCACTCCTGCTACAAAGTGTTTTCAAAGGGAAAGCCCAACAGGTGTACTTATGTACCACTGTATACAAGCAGCTGATTATGAATTTGTAAACCAGGCTATACTCCAATCTTATGAACTAGTCCCAGAGACTTATAGACAAAAGTTCAGGAGTTTAAAAAAGCAGTAATCCAATCTTACCTGGATTTTGCTTATAGGAAGGTTGTGTGTTTTGATCGGTGTTGTGCCACAATGAAAGTAGAAAATAACTTTGATTTATTGAGAGAAATCATTCTGATTGAAGAGATTAAAAATTGTGTTCCTGGTGATATTCATGTGTACTTGGCAGAGAAAAATATAAAAACTTGGGAAGAATTGGCTAAATTCGCAGAGGAATATGTGTTAACCCACGAGTCTAAGTGGACACCAGGGAAAAACTCTCAAAGGAATACTGCTGATAATTCAAGTAGAGTAGAAAGAAATCTAGAAGTAAGGTTAAAGGAAGAGAGGAAGAGAAATGGGTGAAGGAAAAAAATTCAAGTGTTATTTGCCACTATTGTAAGAAGCCAGGGCACATAATATCAAATTGTCCTGTACTGAAAAGGAAGAAAGAGAAAGGAGTGGTACCTGTAATTGTCTGTGTTCAGAGTGATAAAGTTAAGGATATTTTTAAACCGTTCATGACTGAAAGTTTCATTTCGGTTAAAGAAGGATCCAATCAATGCCAGTTAAAATCCTGCGGGATGCTGGAGCAGCCCAATCACTTGTATTAGCAACATTTTGAATTTTCGTGAGGAGACCAATACTGGAGATGTGAATTTAATTAAAGGCATTGATGGGGAAGCAGAACCTATACCTTCGCATAGAATAGTGATGAAATCAGACTTAGTTAATGGCCCCGTTACGATAGGGATAAGATCAAGCCTGCCAGTGGATGGAGTTTCTCTTTTGTTAGAGAATGATTTAGCAGAGGGTAAAGTCATACCTGTGGTGAAACTCACAAGTAAGCCATTGGTTTTTGAGTCTGAAAAGAATTTGGAAATCTACCCTGTGTGTGCCATTACTAGATCCATGTAATGTGAAAAAGGTAAAGGTAGAGAAAGTCTGATGATCCTGTAGTGGATGCAAGCATTGAGGACAAACCTAAGGATCCAGCTTTGCTGTTGTCAAGAGAAGAATTAATAGCTAGACAAAAGCATGATCCTGATCTTGTTGGGATAAGAGGTAAGATTCTGTCTAACCAGGAAATTGAAACTGTGCCAATAGGTTACTTTGTTCAGTATGGAATATTGATGAGTAAGTGGAGACCACAAGTGATACCTGCCAAAGAAAACTGGATGGTAATAAGGCAAGTTGTAATTCCCAAAACTTACAGGAATTAAATATTAAAGTTGGCTCATAGTACACCTTTAGGAGGTCATCTTGGAGTGAAGAAGAAGGTAGAAAAGATAAGGTTTTATTAGCCGAAGTTAAGAAAGGATGTTGTGAACTTTTGTAGAACCTGTCACACTTGTCAACTGGTGGGCAAGCCTAATCAAGGACTACCAGTGGCACATTTACAACCCATCTCTGCTTTCGGGGAGCCCTTCTCAAAAGTGATAGTGGATTGTGTTAGCCCATTGCCAAAACCAAAGGAGGAAATGAATATTTGTTAACACTCATGTGCACAGCTTCAAGGTTTCCAGAGGCTATTCCCCTGAGAAACATTAAAGCAAAGATGATTGTGAAGGCTATGCTAAAAATTTTCACACTGTTTAGCCTAACAAGGGAAATTCAATCAGACCAAGGGAGTAATTTTATGTCTGGAATATTTCAACAGGTGATAAGAATTGGGAGTCCATCAAATTGTGTCATCTGCCTATCATCCTGAAAGTCAAGGGGTCTTGGAAAGGTTCAATTTAACTGTGAAAAATATGATGAGGGTTTATTGCATGGAAAATAATAAGGATTTGGATGAAGGAATACATTTGCTATTGTTTGCTATTAGAGAGGCAACTCAGGAGTCTCTTGGCTTTAGTCCATTTGAGTTGGTGTTTGGTCATGAAGTCAGGGGTCCATTACTATTGTTGAAGTAACAGTGAATACATAATAATATACAAGCAAATCTGTTGGATTATGTTTTCAAATTTAAAAACAGATTACACCAGGCTTGTGAGATGGCAAGGAAAAATTTAAAATCTGCTTAGGGAAAAATTAAAATTTAGAATGATCAAAAAGCAAAAATTAGGGACATTAAACCTGGCGACAAAGTATTGGTTTTGTTTCCAATGTAGTCAAACCCTTTGAGAGCTCAGTTTTCAGGATCATATCAGGTGAAATCAAAAATTAACCAGGTCACCTATGTCATTGAGATGCCTGATCATCGAAGAGAGACACGGGTCTGTCACATGAACATGCTTAAACCTTACTTTGAGAAAATGACTGAGGAGGAGACTAGGATTCCAATCAATGTGCTAGTTATAGAGGAAAGTAAGGAGGAGATACAATTTATGGAAAGTCATGGAGCACAGAAAGTGATAAGCCCCAGGCTGGAAAATTCTATAGTTTTGCAAAACTTAGACACCAAGTTAATGCATTTGACTAAATCAGAAAAGGAAGAAATGAAGACATAACTTATGAAATTTAAGGTTATATTCCCAGATGTTCCAAGAAGAACTACTGTGGCTTGTCATGATGTGGAGGTCAGTGATGCTAAGCCTATTAAGCAGCATCCTTATAGAGTTAATCAGGAAAAGAGCAGATTGTTGGATCAAGAGGTGGATTATATGCTCAAAAATTACATCATCAAAAAGTCAAGTTCAAAGTGGAGTTCACCTTGTGTTCTGGTGCCTAAGCCAGATGGCTCAATTAGGTTTTGGATAGATTATTGAAAGGTAAACATGGTGACAAAGACTGATGTGTTCCGTTTTCTCAGAATAGATGATTGTATAGATAAGGTGGGGAATGCTAAATTTCTTACAAAGATTGATCTTAAAAAGATACTGGTGTGTTCCTTTGACAGAGAAAGGCAGGGAGATTTCTGCATTTGTTACACCTTCGGGATTGTATGAGCATAATGTTATGCCTTTCAGGATGAAAAATGCACCTGGCACATTTCAGAGAATGATTAGTGCAGTAATTCAGGGTTTAGAGCACACAGGAGCCTATATCGATGATTTAGTAATTAGTATGAATATATAGGAAGAACACATGCTTGAATTAGAGGAGTTATTTCAGAGACTGGTGGAAGCACACCTCACAATGACTTTGCACAAGAGTGAGTTTGGACATGCCACTGTAATTTATCTGGGTTATGTGGTAGGACAGGGACAGGTGGCACTGGTTAGAGTGAAAGTATTGGTTATCACTGCGTTCCCTATCCCCGGTAATAAGAAAGCTCTTCAGAGATTTCTAGGTATGATTGGCTACTATCATAGGTTTTGTAAAATCTTTGCAAAAATTGCACTCCCATTAACAAAACTACTTGGAAAGAAAGAAAATATAACCTGGTCAGATGCATGCCATGAAGCATTTCTGAAGTTAAAGGCCATTTTATTCCATCAGCCTGTACTTGTGTCCCCTAACTTTGAAAAAAATCATTCTCTTTAGCCGTGGACGCCAGTGAAGTGGTTGGTGCTGTACTGTTACAGAAGAAGGATGGTGATAGAGTAGAAAATCTTATTTTGTACTTCTCAAAAAAGTTTAACAACCATCAACCAAATTATTCAACCATTGAGAAGGAGTTATTAGCACTTGTTTTAGCATTGCAATATTTTGATGTGTATATTTGATCTGCTCAAAAACCATTAATAATATATACTGATCATAATCCATTAGTTTTTCTGTCTAAAATGAAAAATATGAACAGATGGTTATTGAATTGGAGCTTATTATTACAATAGTATGATTTAATTATTACACACATAAAGGGGACAGATAATGTAATAGCAGATTATTTGTCAAGATGTTAATCTGGGTAGATATGAATCTAATCACATACTTACTGTAAAAAAAATGGAGTGTTTATTTTGTTTGTAATACTTCCATTAATTGTTAAAAATTTGTTCTTGTGGACCAATTTCTTTTAAGCAGGGGAGGTGTTACATAGTTTTGTGTTGTGTATTGGCCTATGTGTTGTGTGGTTTTATGTTAAAAAGTGACAGTTTGCCTTAGAGAGCTAATGTGAAGGTGGACTGCTGAGAGAATGGGAGACGGACTGAGCATATGCAGAAAATGATCAAAAATTTCTGGACTTGATAAACCACCACTGGAGGTGCTGTGCACTGGAAGAAGGCCCAGAGCATGAGTCATGGTCTGGAGGACAGTTTAGAATGTTGGTATTTCAAAAAGGATGAACATTCCAAAGGAAGCCAGAAGGATCTGGACCAAGCCAGTTGTTCCTCTCTCTGCAAGCAACACAAGACAACTTTGAGTTTTGTGCTCTTTCTCTCTCAAAGATCTTTTGGCTTCAGTTTACCAAAAACAAACTGAATTTTGTTTATGATCTTTGCTTCATTTGAGGTAGAAGCTTTGTGAATCTTGTGTGTTTTGTGTTTTTTTTGTGTCTAAATTTTTCTGAGGGTTGGTTGGAAATATAACTTTGACTTTAATTACATATGTTATATTTAGGCTGGGGAGTTTATTAGTTTTACACAGTTATAGAAATTTGCATAGTAACCAGTGGGGATTGTTATAAGAGGGGGGATTTTGATTAAAGTTTGAAGGTGAAATTTTTGTTAATAAAGTAATTGTTCATCTTTACCCCTGTGTGATATGCCTTCTTTGTGGTTGCTGGTTTGATCTTGTAACAATATCATACACATATCGCAAATTAATATAAATGTTATTTTTTAAAATTCATCCCTATTTGTTGATTTAATATTATTTATTAAAATAATTATGGTTAGAAACCAATTGAATTTACCAAGCCTTGATCAAACCACAGAGTCCATATCTGTCTAATTTAATGATATGATCTAAGACAACCATAACAAAACCCATATATAATCAATTAATCTAAAAAAATATAAAAAAGAAAAAGAAAAAAAGGAAACAAAAAAACTAAATCTAATGTACTCCCTCACTCTAATCAAGGTTGCCTTGTAGAAAAAAAGGTAAAGATATAGATGAAGTAGCGATCTTCAGATACAAGACAGAGAATCAATAGAGCATCCAAACTTCTTAAATCTGCCACTCATAATAATATTCCGTGAATGCCCCCCATATTTTTTCAAATTGAAACTTTCTATTTATAATATTGTATCTAATTTTCTCCAAGCTCAAATAAGACATAACATAATGTAAGCACTATGTAGGAGTTGGTGAAGATACAATTTTTTTTTCCATTTCATTAAAATTGTTTGTCTAGCTATCAATGTGCTAAAACTAAAACTTTCTCAAGATGCCAACAAAAATATATCCAGTTCATGAGATTAAAAAAAACAAGGCAATTAAAATGCGTGGTTCTATTTTGATTTTAAAAAATCATTGATTGACAAATGTGTTCCCAAAACATTCCTAAATTGGGATACTTCTAAAACATTTGGATCAATGAAGCTCCAAAAATTATGCACTTCTCACATAATGGTTCAACATCTGCATAAAAACAAGATAATTTAAGTTTGGACATATGTATTCTATGTAACACCTTAACTTGTAATAAACAATGCCTTGCTTTAAATGAAGAATCATTAATCAAACTAAAAGCAGAGTACCAGTCTTCATCTGAAAATGTTATATTGAGATCACACTCCCAATCATTCTTAATCCTATCCATTGAGGCTGATCTTAAATCCAATAAATTGTTATAAATACATGATATTAATCCACCATGACCAAACTATAAATTAAAAAAAATACATCAAGAATATTTGAATTTGTGATTTGAGGAAAATCATCTAATTTTGACTGAACAAAATGCTTAACTTGCCCAAATTATTCTTTAATGTAAAAATGTAGCTCACATTCATCACCTTAGCTGGTAGCTTGTTCTACACTCCCACCATTCTCTGTGTGAAAAAGTTTCCCTTATTCTTTCCCCCTTTCTCATGTTCCCCCTAAACTTTTCCCTTTTTACTCTTAAGCCATGTCCTCCGATGTGTAACTCACCTACCCTCAGTTGGAAAAAAAGCCTACCTATATTTACTCTGTCTACCCCTCTCATAATTATAAATACCTCTATCAAATTTCCCTTCATTCTTCTGTGCTCCAGAGAATAAAGTGCTATCCCGTTTAACCTTTCCCTGTTACACAATTCTTGAAGTCTGGGCAACTTCCTAGTAAATCTTCTCTGAACTCTTTCTAACTTACTGATCTATTGTCTGAAGTTAGGCGATCAAAGCTGCACACAATACTCCAAATTTGGCTTCACCAATATCTTATACAACTTTACCATAGCATCCCAACTCCCCTACTCAGTACTTTTATTTATGAAGGTCAATATGTCAAAAACTCTCTTTACAACTCTATACACCTGTGACGTAGCTTTCAGGGAATTATGTACCTGTATTCCCAAGTCCCTCTGTTCTACTGTATTCCTCAGTGCCCTACCATTTTCACCATTATGTCCTTTCTTGGGTTGTCCTTTCAAAATGCAATGCCTCACACTTGTATGCATTAAATTTCATCTACCCATTTTTTCAGCCATTTTTCCAGCTGGTCCATATCCCTCTTCAAGCTTTGAAAACCTTCTTCACTGTCCACATTGCCTCAAATCTTGGTGTCATCTACAAACTTGCTGATCAAATTTACCACATTATCATCCAGATCATTTATCATGATCATATAGATGATAAACAACAATGATCCCAGCACTGATCCCTGAGGGACACCATTGGTCACGGGCATCTAGATTGTGAAGCAATCATCCATAACCTCTCTCTGGCTTCTCCCATCTAGCCATTGTCGAATCCAGTTCACTACTTCACCATGAAGACCTAGCATCTGAGCCTTCTTGACTAACCACCTTGTGGGTCCTTGTCAAAATGTTACTAAAGTCCATGTAGACAACATCCACTGCCTTTTTCTTCATGAACCTTCCTGGTAACCTCCTCAAAAAACTCTTCATCATTGGTTCAACGTGACCTACCATGCACAAAGCCATATTGACTACCCCTAATCAGTTTCCGGCTATCCAAATAATTGTATATCCAATCTCTTAGAATACCTTCCAATAGTTTGCCAACTGCCGTCATCAAGCTTACTGGCTTATTATTTCCAAGATTACTTTTGGAGACTTTTTTTAAACAACAGAACATCGTGAGCTACCCTCCAATCCTCCAGCACCACACCCGAGGCTAAGGACATTTTAAATATTTCTTCTAGAGTCCCTGCAATTTCTACATTGGTCTCCCCCAAGGTCCGAGGGAATATCTTGTCAGACCCTTAGGATCTATCCAGCTTTATTTGTTTTAAGATTGCAAGCACTTCCTCCTCTTTAATCTCTATAGGTTTTATGACCTCACTACTTGTTTTTCTTACTTCCCATTACTCTGAGTCTGTTTCCTGAGTGATGTAAAAAAAATATTTAATATCTCCCCATCTCTTTTGGCTCACACAAAACAGACCACTCTGATCTTCAAGGGGACCAATTTTGACCCTTACTATTATTTTGCTCATAATATACCTGCAGAAACCTTAGGATTTTCCTTCACATTGACTGACAAAGTCACCTCATGTCTATTTTTCACCTTCCTAATTTCTTTCTTGAGGATTTTCTTGCATTTTTTTATACTCCTCAAGTGCCTATAGCTGCTATGCACCTCTCTCTTCTTCTGAACCAGATAGCCAATATCCCTCAAAAATCAAGGTTCGCTATGCCTGTTTGCCTTGCCTTTAATCTGTTTTAAAATATTTTTATTGAGTTTAACATTAATCCTACATTCAAATTCTAATAATATAGCAAAAAGCATGTCATATCATATACATATCACAAATTAATATAAAATGAATTCAAATCCATCCATATTTATTGATTAAACTATTTTTTTAAGAATAATTCTGGATGGAAACCAAATGAGTTACAATATAACAAACATTGGTTATAACACAGAGTAATATCTGACTAATTTGATAATATGACATAGGACAACATTATTAAACTTGTATATAATCGATTAATCTAAAAAGTAAGAAAAGAAAAATGCTAACAGGAACATACCAACTCTGTACACCAAACATTTCACCTTTGATGGTGCTCCATTTACCTATGACATCCTTGCCTGAAAACAATTTATCCCAATCCATACATTCTAGATCCTTTCTCATTCCCTCAAAAATGGCCTTTCTCCAATTTAAAATTTAAATCCAAGCTGCAGACCTATCCTTATCCACAATTAACAAGAATCCACTGCCATTATGATCAATGGAGCCAAAATGTTCCCCTACACATACTTTGTCACCTGTCCTGTCTCATTTTTTCTAGTTGGAAACTCTATATTTGCTTTAAACTCTCCAGAACACATTTGACAAATTTCAAGCCAATCAGCCCCTTTACAGTATGGAATCCCCAGTTAATATGTGGAAAATTTAAATCCCTGACTATCATAGCCTTATTTTTCCTACAGCTATCTGGTATCTCTCTACAAATATGCTCCTCCAATTCTCATTGACAATTGGGTGGTCTATAATACAACCCTGCGAGTGTGATCATACCTTTGCCATTGCTCAATACCACCTACCATTCTGCTTATTTTTTCCTGATGAGCAATGCCACTCCTCCCTTTTACATCCATCTATTTTATGGTGTTTAAAGGAACAGAAGCTCAGAACATTGAGCTGCCAGTCCTACACCTCCTGCAACCAAGTTTCACTAATGGCCATAATGTCATACATAATTTCATGTGCCATTCCATGCTCTAAGCTTGTCTGCCTTTCCTCCAATACTCCTTGCAAAATAGATGCACCTGAAAACATTTACACCACATTCAACCCATTGACTCTAATGTTGTATGAAGTTTTCACATCATCTTTTCCTTCCTCCACTCCTCTATCTGCTCTGGTACTCTGGTTCCCATCCCTCAGAAAATCTGGTTTAAACCCACTAGAGCAGTATGAGCAAACCTTCCTAAAAGGATATTCAGTTCAGATGTAATGCTTCCTGCCAGAACAAGTCCCACCTTCCCTGGAAGAGAGCCCATGATTCCAGAAACTGAAGCCCTCCCTCCTGTCTTTAGCCACATGTTAAGCTGCATTTTCCTCCTCTTTCTAACCTCACTAGCATGTGACATGGATGGCAATCCTGAGGCGAACAGGTATATTTCAATAGTTTATTAATTATAAAACTCCTCTTTTCTCTCCATTCAGAAGCTACCCTCTCTCCTAATCAGTTTATTTTTCCTTTTCTACCACCCAATCTCTATCCAGGCATGACTTCCTCCTATCTGTTAGCTTATGCTCTACCCACTGCCAGTTTCTCCCCTTTCTCCTCATCGTAGGCTGATCAGATCACTAAAAACAGGATTTTCAGTAAGCTGGTAAATTGAATTCAAAATTCACTAGGCCACATCAGACAGAGTGTCATGGTGGACATGTGTTATTCTAACTGATATTCTGCAATGAGCAATATTCCACAAGTATCAGTCTGATACCCCTTTTCTAGTGATTTAAATAAAGATGCAAGCTTGCAGACATAAAAATAGGTGGAGCTGTGTAAGAAACAATGAGTTTATTGTCATATGGGGCATGGTTGGTGTAGTGGTCAGCACAACACCTTTAGATCACCAGTAATCAGGACGGGGTTCGAATCCAACGCTGCGAGCAAGAAGTTTATACATTCGCCCCATGTCTGTTTGGGTTTTCCCTCTGTGTTCCAGTTTCCACCCACTGCTCAAAATGTACTGCGAGAGTAGGTTAATGAGATTTAAATTGGGCAGCACGGACTTGTGGGCTGAAATGGCCTGTTACCATGCTGTATGTCTAAATTTAAAAAAAACTTTGTACAATATATACACGGAAATTCTTACTTGCTACAGCTGAACAGACATTTTTTTTTTTTAAATCCCCCCAAAAAACTATTATATTTTATTAAAGAGATAATAAATAAAAAATGACAAATCTTTGCAGTTGTCATAGTAAAATAAGGACTTTGTAATAGTGCAAACGGTCCTTTTGTTGTCAGAGCAGTCTCTGATTAGTCATATTAGTAATATAACAGTAACACAAGAGTGATATATTATATTGTAATAGAAGATTTACAACAACAATACTACTAATAATAATAAAAAAAATAAGATGATATAAAGAACAGCAACTGCTGAACTCTCCCAGACAATCAGGAAGGCAAAGTGGTGGTGGTGGTGGGCAAAGAAGATCCACTGACAACTGTGCAACACTGGTGAAATGAGGTGCATGTGGCAATGTATTCAAACCATAACGAACCACAAGGCATCCTTGCAGGTCAGTGATAATGATGCCTCCCTTCCTGACAGCTGAACACCTTCTATGCATGGTTCATTGGGGAAAATGATACAAGATCAAAGTAAGCCTCTTCCATCTCTGAGGAACAGGTACCCTGCAAAGCAGCAGCTGAGGTGAGGAGGATCCTATCAATAGTGAACCTGGTCGGATGCTGAGGGACTGGATGATCCAGGTGACTGGGGTCCTATTAGACATTTTCAATCTCTCCACTCAAGCACTCAATTGACCTTGCAGAATTCAAGGCAGCCACCATCATCACAGTGTCCCGGACCACGACGGGCTAAATAACCACCATCCAGTGGCACTGACCTCCACAATGAGGAAGTGTCTTGAGTTACTGGTAATGGAGCATACCAAAGTGACCTACGAGTGATTATGGGCCCATTCCAATTTGCCTATTGGCCAAATTGATTGAGAGATGATACAGTAGGCCTGAACCTCCACTATGTCCTGACCTATCCAGAGAATGATGCCTCAAACATCAGGCTGTTCATTGACTTTAGCTCAGCATTCAACAGAGGTTGGTAGATAAACTATCCTTACTGGAATTCAGTACCCCTCTTTGAAGCTGGATCCAGGTCATCTTGATTGAAAGGCCACAGTCTGTCTGGGTTGGCAGTAAAACCTCAAGGCCCATCATGCTGGCACACCTTGGGGCTCTTTGCTCAGCCCACTTCTGTTCAGGAAGATAACATAACTTTTTGCGGGTAACACAATGGTGGTTGGCCTCATCGTCAACAATGATCATTCAGTTTACAGAGAGGAGATTGAAGGGTTGTACTGTCATGCAAGAGCAACAATACGAGTCTCAATGTGGACAAGACAAAGGAAATGATTGTAAATTTCAGGATGAAGGACCACTCCCCACTACATATAAATGGCTCTGTCATTGGGAGAGTTGGGAGCACAAAGTTCCTTGGCATCCATTTAAAGGATGGCCTATCCTGGACCCATAACACCTCCTCATTAGTCAGGAAGGCACAGCAACATCTACACTTCCTAAGGAGGTGGAGGAGGGCAAGGCTATAGGCCACCATCCATTCTACAGGAGCACAGAAGATTGTGTTCCGGCTGGCTGCTTCATAGTGTGGTATAGAGAATGCAAAACATCAGATCGGAGGGTGATTAAAACTATTGAGATGATGACTGGGGTCTCCCTTTCCTCTATCTACATCGAGCAGTATTTAAAGAGGGCTCAGGGAATCATTGAGGACCCTTATCATCCAGCCTACAGAATCTTTGAGACAATACCTTCAAAGAAGTGATAGAGGAGAATAAAAATCTGGAGTGCCAGGTTGGGAAACAGGTTCTTCCCACTGTTGAATAATCCTAGAAACATATAAATTACATACATATATTTATTTTGGATCGCTACGTATTTATGCCATTTCTGTGTGCACTATAGTCAGGAGATAGGCTGTTTTGTCAAGTTGTATATGTAAAATCAAATAATATTAACTTGGACTTGAACTTGAATAACATGAGAGGTTCAGGACACTGAAAGCTGTTGTATAAACTGTTCTTTAAACTGCCATCCACACAGTGAACTTCTATTCAATGGTAGCATTGAGAAGGGTTTGTAAAAAGAGTAACGGCAGCGGCTCACATAGATCCATTCACTGGATTGGAGATCCGAGATTCTGATGGACCTGGCTATATTTGTTACCTTCTTCAGCCTTCTAATTCCAAAGTCAGCCTGTGATGCAATTGATAAGTTTCAACAATATAGTTGGTGGAGAGCTAGGATGTTTTTGACAAAGAATATAGCAGGATATAGATCAATTGGAAGAGAAACACTAGATAGAGTTTCATCAAATGGGTGTTACACTTTGGGAAGTCACTACACTACAGAAAGGATGTAATGCCTTTGGATATAGTGCAGAAGAAGTTCACCAGAGTGTTGCCTAGAGAAGAGAGTATTAGCTATAAGGAGAGGTTGGACAAATTTAGATTGTTTTCTCTGGAGCATCAGAGGCTGAAGTATGACTGGACAGAAGTACATAAAAATTATGTGAAGCATTGACAGGGTAGTTGGAGTCTTTATTTCCAGGGTGTAAATATAAAATAGTTGGCATAGTTTTAACATTTGTGGGGGGGGGGGGTTTAAAAGTGATGCATGAACCGATTTTTTTATTTTACAGTGTAGTCAATGCCTGAACATACTGCAGGGGAAGTGATGAAAACAAATGAAATTACAATGTTTAATCATTTCGACAGGCAGATGTACAGGTAGGCAAGTAAAGGTGTTTGCCATGTGCAGGCAAATGGGATTAGTTTAATTTGGCATCAGGCCCAGACATAAGAAGACAAAGGGTCTGCTCCTGTACTGCATTATTTCTATGTTATATGTTGTGAATACCTGAGGCTTTGGTTGCAGCATCTGTAATGTTTGAGGCATGCTCCAAAGCCAGCTGCTTCTCGATCCATATTCCTGTAAAACCACATCACAAGTATCTATCGAACCAAACATGTCAGGCATTTCCGCAGAAAGCAGGTCAAATTCCACTGATGAATTAGTACTACATCAGCCTAATGTCTCTCATTAACCAATTTTATTAGGCCTTTGCAAACTGCAGCACCTGTTTAGCCCTCCTAGGACCTGGGTGAGGTTACTGGGTTGTTGGCACCTCCCAATCCTTTCAAACTGCAGGATAACTTACCTGCTAAATTGATAACCTGGTGATTTAAGGGGAATTCTGCCCCTGTGATGACATGCTAAATGATGCATCACACACTCACTGGAATCCTGCCGGAAGTCAAATCGCACCATTCTAACTGCGGACAGGAGGGATGTACGGATACTATTCCGGCAACTATGTGGTGCAATAAAAAAGCAGGCAAGTACTTTGAACATCGTTGTCAGTCATATGCTTCAAGCAGTGGAAGTACAACAGCCTATATATGCTGAGTAAATGAAGAGATGGATGGAGGAGGACAAGGTTGATAGGCAGGCTGAGTTGGTCAGTCACAGACATAGTCAGCTGGCTTATGCTCACTTCTTTCAATGCGTGATTGAAACTAGAATGAAGAGGGGCCAATACTCTTGGGAAACATCGAGACTAAATTTGATGATATGGAGTAGTGGGCACATTTCCTAAAGTCGATGAGCACCTCCTCAAGCCAGATTTGAGGCGTCAGGTGACAAAATTCAGAAAGCCTCTGGAACCTCATGCCCAACTTCCCATTGCCTTGTGGTGGTATGCCTCCATGTAATTATCACACCATTAGTGTTCTTTTCAGTGTGGGTTTATCCACTGAGTGGATGGTAGAGCGCAGGTGTCTCGTGCCTTGAGGTCGACTCTTTTGAAACGTTTCATACAACTACCAGGTGGTGCACACCTCCAGGAGACTATAAGCGGTTTGCTCATAAAGAATATCCAATGTGCGCTGGGGCTATCGATGGCACACATATTCTCATTATTACCCCACAGTAGGCTGAATCACCCTATACAACCATAAGGGGTGGCAGTCCATTATTCTTCAAGCTGTCATGGACCACGAGTGCTGGTAAGGGAATTCCTCACTTTGTTAAAATTGTCTGTCTGTGGCAATGAGTGTCCACAGTATGGCAATCACTGCATTGTGCTGTTTGCTTTCAGCTTCACAGATGTCTATGTGGCCTGGCCGCACTCATGATGCTCGGGTTTCAGCCAGTTCACTCATTTACAGGAAGCCTGAGGATGCAGGCAGCTATCTGTTTCCATATTCCATCTGTTACAGGAGGTAAGTCACTAAACCACACTGGACAGTATGTGTGCATGGTTAAAACATATGTATTGTGCCACCTTGTGACATTTGCATGGATTTGTCTGAATGTGTGCATGTATTGACCCACAGGTGAGCTATATGAGAGACTCACACCTCTGCTTTGGACTAGTTACAGGTATCCATTCATGTTGACGACTTGGAAATCCCAGCATATTTGGTCAGGGACCCTGCCTAACCCCCTCAGAAATTGGCTTATGAAGGACTTCAAACAGCACTGCGCTCTCAATCAGCAGAAGTGGAAATACAACCATTGTCTGAGCTTGGCAGGGATAGTGGCAGAGAATGCCTTAGGAGAGCTTAAAGGCCACTGGAGGCATTTGAGCAAACGACTGGACATCAATACTGCTTTCATTTCTAATTTTGTTATTGCCTGTTGTATCCTGTATAATATACATGAGATTAACAAGGATCACTTCCTGCCTGAGAGGAACATCACTGCGGAGCAGGTGCTCTCTCATGTGGGGTTCTACAGGGCGTGCTGCCCATGCTATCTGTGATGCTATTGTGTCCACTATGTAAACATCAGACAGACAATAAGACTTAGAGTTCAACATTATTGAAAAACATAACAGGCCAAGTAGTGCAATGTCAAACATTGACAAGGTAGAACATTGGATAATAAAAAGGTGTCCAAACACATTGCACAATGAAAAATATCAACCAGTGCAAATGTAAAAGTCTAAAGTGGCTTTAAAGTTTCCATTTTACAGAGGTTACATGCCACATGTATTATAAACATCTCTTGCAAACGTATGCAAATCCTCTGCTGTACATTCTTGTATTCTTCTTCTTCTTTGGCTTGGCTTCGCGGACGAAGATTTATGGAGGGGGTAAAAAGTCCACGTCAGCTGCAGGCTCGTTTGTGGCTGACAAGTCCGATGCGGGACAGGCAGACACGATTCCCTTGCAGCGGTTGCAAGGGAAAATTTGTTGGTTGGGGTTGGGTGTTGGGTTTTTCCTCCTTTGCCTTTTGTCAGTGAGGTGGGCTCTGCGGTCTTCTTCAAAGGAGGTTGCTGCCCGCCAAACTGTGAGGCGCCAAGATGCACGGTTTGAGGCGTTATCAGCCCACTGGCGGTGGTCAATGTGGCAGGCACCAAGAGATTTCTTTAGGCAGTCCTTGTACCTTTTCTTTGGTGCACCTCTGTCACGGTGGCCAGTGGAGAGCTCGCCATATAACACGATCTTGGGAAGGCGATGGTCCTCCATTCTGGAGACGTGACCCATCCAGCGCAGCTGGATCTTCAGCAGCGTGGACTCGATGCTGTCGACCTCTGCCATCTCGAGTACTTCGACGTTAGGGGTGTAAGCGCTCCAATGGATGTTGAGGATGGAGCGGAGACAACGCTGGTGGAAGCGTTCTAGGAGCCGTAGGTGGTGCCGGTAGAGGACCCATGATTCGGAGCCGAACAGGAGTGTGGGTATGACAACGGCTCTGTATACGCTTATCTTTGTGAGGTTTTTCAGTTGGTTGTTATTCCAGACTCCTCCGTGTAGTCTTCCAAAGGCGCTATTTGCCTTGGCGAGTCTTGTATTATGCTGTAATGAAAGATCACACACATTAGAGGGAAATCTGCAAACCTGACATAATTCTCATGCAACAAACACTTGCAAACATTAACCTTACAATAATGTGTTACACTGAGTATCAATAAAATATGATACACAGTACAATTAAATCTGAATCCTTCATTTACTACTTATTAATGTACTGTCTAAAAGATGAGGTGGGGGGGAGGAATTGAAATACTCAAACTTCATGTGATTGGTTGCACTCTGCAGCCATGTGATGGTATGCATGTGCTGGGTTGGCAGGCAGGTAGAGGGGTATTGTTGGTGGGACTGGATTGAGTTGAGAGTGGATGTAGAATGTTATTGGGAGGGTGATGGAGAAGAATGGGTTTGGGGGCAGAAAGTGCAAGGTTCATTAGGGTTGGCAGGACTAGAGTGAAATGAAGCAGTTCATCAGGCGCATCATCGAGGTCTGTTCCTGATTCACATCTTGAAGGGTAGTCAGGATCAAAGCAACACCATCCATGCTGTGCCTCAATATGCCCTGCTGATCTGTGCAGATATCTGTACTGCTCCAGCCTTCTTTAGTGGCACACTTGGTCACAGTCCTGCTCCTCCCCCTCCAACTCCCTTATGAAGCACCACATATCTGTGGTGAGATCCTGAGCCAGGGTAGGTCTTCTCCTCTCTGAGCCTGCAGGGCTATGAAACACATGTGACATAATCCACTTGTCTGGGTCTAAAACACTGAGCAAATACTTCAGAACAGAAACTGGAAAGAGACTTAAAATAAATGCTGTGCAATTTTACTATCGTCCTGCTGGGCCTCTACCATAGGTTTGCTGGGATCACACAGGGTGTCCATTGGCATGTCTGTCCATGATGGCACAGGCTCTTGGCTCTTCTCGCTGGTAGTTTCTGCTGAGCTTCTGGAGGGCACCTGGCTGTTGGGGTGCTCCTCAAAGGTGCCCTCTATTTTACCTCTCCGAGCTTCATCACTTGTTTTGGAAGAAACCATTGTAGTGCTGGGGGTAGATGTCTCCATGAAGCCTTCCTGCGGGGTGCCTGCCTCACTGGCACAGGGGCTGTTAACAGTCTCCAGGCTATCCAAGTTACCCATCAGGGACAGAAGGGTTGATGAGGGATTACACCGCAAATCTGATATGCAGTTAATTATAGGGCCACTCCAAGCTGCCTTTGCTGGTCTGATTGTTGTGACCATTCACCTGCATAAACCTCTTGTGCAGGATTTTGGTTTGTTTATGACCTGCCGCTTGGTCTTTTCAGTTTGACCACTATGAGATCATACATCTGATCATTTTTCACCATGCATGACAAATGCTGACTGACATCTGGGTCACCACTTATGGAGAGTAGTTCCTTCACTTCTGCATCTACCCAGTGGCCAGTCATTATCCAAAATGCTCAAATGAGTGAGGTCTACAAGATGATCTCTATTCAGAACTCTTGAGGAACACGCTGCAGACTTAAAAGCTGAATAAATATCCTTTTTAAAAAAAAATGTGCACACAGTTCAGACTTTGATTTGCCAGGCAGAATGTCACAGTTGATCTGAGATAAAAATTCAGCAACTAAAAATGAGATAAAATCACGTACTGCACACCTGTACTGCACAGTTCACTCTCTGCAATCAAATTTCCCCCCAATGTGATACCTTGCATGCATGCAAGCAGATGTACCATGTAAGCCATTGCGTCCTTTCAAATTGGCAGAGGATGACACCCCGGTAATTTTTCCCAGATTCTCAGGCCACCTCTGAGGTAGGTCTGGGACCCAGGTCAATTTTGACTGCTCTTGCCTGGTTAGGACTTTTCAAATTGCCTAATCCCAGGGTCTTTAACAGGTAAATTGCCTGGCTAATCCCTTTTTACAGGGAAATTTGAAAGAGCACTGTATTATCAAGTAGGACTTACTCCCCAGTAGTGTTTGTCAGTACAGTTCAAGTTTGACAGGACCACGAGACACCAGATCTCATTACAGAGCCTGTCCAAGCACATACAAACGTGCACAATCTCAGAAAGGAAGTGAAAATAGCTTTACTTGAAATCAAGGGAGTGTCTGAATAATCATGGATGCCTGACCAAATTTAAGCAAATAGAAATCAAGGGAATCTCGGCTCTGCTAGCAGTCACATCTAACACAGAAAGGGAGGTGGTTGTGGTTAGTTTGCATTGAATAGAGTTCCAGTCATATTTGATTTCTTCATGACAACATAACTATGATTAACATATAACCTTGGATATGAACACATTCAATTTCAGACTTGCAACTTTCAATGCTCAAATTTCTTTCATAAGCGAACTGAATGGCATGTATATTAATAGTAGTACATTGACTGGTTACAGTTATTCATTCACCAGATGTTTTTTTTTTGTACCAGTACCAAAAATAGACTTTCACAGACGACTCCACACATCCCACATACTGAAAAGTGATGTTATGCACAAGTCATTCACAGAGTTAAAACAACCTCAATTAACATTAACCCCATTTGCCATCACTAAATGTCAAATGCACAATTACCAAAGATTATAATCAAATATAATGAAAACCAATTAACTGACTCACATATATTTTGGATGAGAAGATACAAATCAGGTTGACCAGGAAGTAAAATTAAATATGAAAGACAGAAAGGCAGCAGAGAAAATTTCAATCTGGATCCAAGGTTTATAGGAAAGAGATCACTATTAAATTATCTGCTGTCATCCATCCAAAAAAACATCATAATTCAAGGGTGGGTAAATTTTAAATTTAAATTTTGACATACAGCATAGTAACATTCCATTTTGGCCCACGAGTCCATGCCACACATTTACACCGCAATAACCTACACCCCCCCACCCCCCGACATTTTGAACGGTGGGAGGAAACCGGAGCCTGCAGAGAAAGCCAATAGGGACACGGAGAACACACAAACTCCTTACTGACAGCACAGGATTCAAACCCGATTCTGGTCCTGATCGCTAGTGCTGTAAAGGTGTTACGCACACTGCTACTCCAACCATGCTGCCTCTGTGGGATCTAATTATTGCATAGCAGTAGGGAGGGGATAAAGACTGAAAGAGGCCAAGAACAGTAACTGCCTCGATGCCAGTGGCTGCATGAGGTAGGTAAAGGAGGGGAAGGAGGTCAAGGAAATGTGTATCTTTTGCCACTAGCTTGCTCAATCTAGGATAATGTTTAACTCTTAAAACAAAAGGTATAACAATGTTGAAAACTGTAAAGTCATGTTGAAAACAAACAGGTTACACAATCAGATTGTTTAAAGCATGATTTTTTTTTGTGAGAGACCTGGGGAACAAGTTTTGTTTCAAGCTATGACAACAGTTGCTCAAGGACCAGCCTCAAGCCACAATGATGTTGAAGATAAATTAAAGTGAAAGCCTAATAAATAGACTACATCTTTTGAGACAGAGTCCGAGTGTTAATGGCACTTTGATGGTTTATCTCCATACATGAGATAAAGTGCAAGGCTTTGAATCTCTTGGTAGTCAGCTACCCCTTCAGAGATGCAGTAGAGTGGAATATCCACCTACCAATCATGTATGTGTTGATTTAAAGATGTAATGCTGAAAGAAGAGGGGTTAAAGGAATGGAATTTAAATGTAATCCATTGGATTATCAATTATTGGTTGTCAATTATCGCAATGAAATTGATTTTTAGATAATGTGGACTTTAGACCTTGGGTTATTGGGTGATCGGTTAGGATGGGACTTTATTCCTTGGATCATATGAGGCTGAGGAGGCTACTTGGTTCGGCTGGGAGTCTGATGAGCAGCTTGGAGAGAGTCAGGCTGTGAATGAGAGGAGGAGGAGCTTGCTGAAAGTGAGGAGAAGGTAAGCTATTAAAGTCGGGGGCTTACAGGGGCTTGGGCCGACTTGGTTCGGCTAGGAGTTGCAGGAGGAGCTTGGAGAGAGTCGGGCTGTGAATCAGAGGAGGAGGAGCTTGCTGAAAGTGACAGGGTGAATTGGTCAAGGGGCCAATAAAAGGAGTAAAAGGCGAGGAAGTGAAAGGGGAGGGAGCGGCCGGCCAGGATTGGCTCAATGAGTGAGTGGAGCAGTGAAGGAGTGATACTTCCTGGCTTTGGCTTATCAGGCTTCGGCGAAAGCAGGCAAGGAGAAAAGGTAAGCTGAGTTATTTGCCTTCGTATTCAGAGTCATGCCAATAAGGTTAGTGCTCTGTACTGGGTGTCAGATGTGGGAACAATGGATGACCTCCACCCTCCCAAATGGCCACATCTGCACCAGGTGTACCGAGATGCGGTTACTAAGGGAGCGAATTAGGGATATGGAGTTGCAGATTGATGACCTGCGGCTTGTAAGGGAGAGTGAGGAGTTAATCGACTCAACTTTCAGACTGATAAATACTCCAGAATCCGTACCAGGTAAGTGGGAAACCGTCAGGGGGGGAAAGAAAAAAGTGAGAAGAACGGAGAGCACACCAATGACTATCCCACTCAGCAATAGTTATGTTATGTTGGATTCTGTTGAGGGAGATGACCGGACAGAAGATGGCCACGGGCACCAGGTCAATGGCAATGAGCCTGGCAGAGTGGTGCAAAAGAAAAGGAAAAGGAGAAATGTAGTAGTTATTGGGGACTCCATTGTCAGGGGTACAGACAGGAGGTTCTGTGAGCCAGATAAGTATACCCGCATGGTGTGCTGCCTCCCTGGTGCAAGGGTACGAGATATCACAAATCGGGTCCAAAATATTTTGAGAGGAGAGGGAGAGCAGCCTGATGTCTTGGTACATGTCGGTACAAATGACATTGACAAGAAAAGGGAGGAGGTAATGAAAAGGGATTACAGTGAGCTGGGACGAAAGCTGAAAGACAGGAACGCTAGGGTGGTGATCTCGGGATTACTACCTGTTCCAAATGCAAGTGATGAAAAGAATGTAAGGATAAGGAAAATGAATGTGTGGCTGAGGTGCTGGTGTACAAGGCAAGGATTTGGCTTCTAGGATCATATGGATCTCTTTTTGGGAAGGCATGATCTTTACAAGAGGGATGGGTTGCACCTAAATCCAAAAGGTGTCAACATTTTGGCAAGTATGTTTGGTACAGCAGTGGGGCAAGGTTTAAACTAATTTGGCAGGGATATGGGAACCAGAGTGATAGGAAAAAGGGTAGGGAAGATAAAGTAATGGCCAGGAAAAGTAAAATAGGAAAAGTAATGTTGAGAGGTGAAAGTAAAAATTCAGATGGTGCAGTGAGTTTTCGGGTCAATGATAGTGTTAAGAAAATTACAAAGAAAAATAGTGGGCAGAAAAATCAAAAGAAAAGGTTACAGAAGTCACTAGATATTAAAAGGACAAAGGGCACTTTATCTGAAAGCCCACAGTATTAGAAATAAGGTTAGTGAACTTGAGGCGCTAATCGCTACCCATGCCTATGATTTGGTAGCCATCACGGAAACATGGCTACAAGGTGACCCTGAATGGGAATTAAACTTTCAAGGGTATCAGGTGGTGCAAAGAGATAGACAGGAAGGTAAGGGAGGTGGAGTTGCACTCTTAATCAAAGATGAAATCCAGGCAGTAGTGAGAAATGATATAAGATCTAAAGAGCATAATGTTGAGTCCATTTGGATAGAGATAAAGAATAACAAAGGGAAAAAATTATTGGTGGGTGTTATCTATCACCCAGCATATAACAATAGTTTAATGGCATGGGAAATAAATAGAGAGGTAAGTGAGGCATATAAGAATGATACGGCAGTAGTCATGGGGGACTATAACTTCCATATAGATTGGAAAAATCAAGTTGGTCGTGGGAGTCTAGAAGAGGACTTCATAGAATGCATCCGCGATAGCTTTCTTGAGCAGCATGTTAAGGAACCCACAAGAGAAAATGCTCTCCTGGATCTAGTGTTGTGCAATGAGATAGGTAGAGTAAATGATGTACTAGTCAGAGACCATCTGGAAAATAGCTATGATAGTATGATTGAATTTCTCATTCAGATGGAAGGGGAAATAGTTAGATCTAAAACTAATATATTATGCTTAAACAGGGGTGACTATCATAGGATGAGGGAGGAATTGGGCAGAGTGGCTGGGAGCACAGGCTAATTGATTAAACAGTTGAGGAACAGTGGAAGATTTTCAAAGAAATATTTTGTAATGCTCAACAAAAATATATTCCGGTCAGGAAAAAGGGCAGCAAGGGAGGGAAAAATCAACCGTAGTTAACAAAGGAAATAAAGGAGTATAAAATTGAAGGCGCAGGTGTACAAAGCTGCAAAGAGCAGTGGGAAACTGGAAGATTGGGAAAACTTTAAGAGACAACAAGGGGTTACAAAGCAGGTAATAAGAAATGGGAAAAAGGATTATGAAATTAAATTGGCACAAAATATAAAAACAGAAAGCAAAACATTTTATAAATATATAAAATGGAAGAGGATGGCCAGAGTTAATATAGGACCCTTGGAGGGTAAGAAAGGAAAACTGGTAGCAAAAAATGAGGAAATGGCCGAGGCATTAAACAAATATTTTGTTTCAGTCTTCACGGTGAAAGAAACGTCCAGCATGTCCAAGTGAGGAGTTAAGGATACGAATGTTGGGGAGGGCCTTGATAAAATAGTTGTTACAAAGGAAGTAGTGATGGAGAAACTAATGGGACTAAAGCCAGACAAATCACTTGGTCCTGATGATATGAATCCAAGGGTTCTGAAGGAAATGGCAGAAGTTATAGTTGATGCATTGGTGGTCATATACCAAAATTCCTTGGATTCTGGGCAGGTCCCAGCAAACTGGAAGGCAGCAAATGTCACGCCACTTTTTAAGAAGGGATGTAAGCAGAAGACTGGAAATTATCGGCCAATTAGCTTGACGTCTGTAGTTGGAAAAATGCTTGAAGGCGTCATTAAAGATGAAATAGTGAAACTTTTGGAACGTAAGGGTTCAATCAGGCAGACACAGCATCGTTTTAGAAAGGGAAGATCTTGTTTGACAAACTTGTTAGGATTCTTTGAGGATATAATGGGTGCAGTGGATAGAGGGGAACAGGTTGATGTTGTATATTTGGATTTCCAGAAAGCGTTTGATAAGGTGCCACACAAGAGACATATCAGTAAGTTACAGGAAAGTGGAGTCCGGGGAAGTATATTGGCCTGGTTGAAAATTGGTTGTCTGACAGGAGGCAGAGAGTCGGGATAAATGGAAGTTTTTCGGGTTGGCAGAGAGTGGTAAGTGGGGTGCCACAGGGGTCAGTGTTAGGCCCACAACTGTTCATCATTTACATTGATGACTTGGAGGAGGGGACAAAATGTGGTGAGGCCAAGTTTGCGAATGACACCAAATTGAGTGGAAGAGCAAATTGTAATGGGGATGTGGAGAGTCTGCAGAGGGATATAGTTAAGCTGGATGAGTGGGCAAAGGTCTGGCAGATGGAGTACAATGTTAGTAATGTGAGGTTATCCACTTTTGCAAGAAAAATAAAAGCTGAATATTATTTAAAGGGTGAAAAACTACAGCATGCTGTTGTGCAGAGGGACTTGGGAGTGCTTGTGCATGAATCACAAAAAGTTAGGTTGCAGGTGCAGCAGGTTATTAATAAGGCAAATAGAATGTTGGCCTTCATCGCTAGAGGAATTGAATTCAGGAGTAGGGAGCTAATGTTGCAACTGTATAAGGTACTGGTGAGACCGCACCTGGAGTACTGTGTCCAGTTCTGGTCTCCATATTTGAGGAAGGATATACTGGCTTTGGAGATGTCCAGAGGAGGTTTACTAGGTTGATCCCTGGGATGAAGGGGTTGACTTATGATGAAAGATTAAATCGTTTAGGATTGTATTTGCTCGACTTCAGAAGAATGAGAGGAGATCTTATAGAAACATATAGGATTATGAAGGGTATGGATAGGACAGATGTAGGAAAGTTTTTTGAGCTGGCCAGGGAAACTAAAATGAGAGGACACAGTCTCAAGATTTGGGGGAGTAGATTTAGGACAGAGATGAAGAAAAATAGTTTTTCCCAGAGAGTAGTGAATGTTTGGAATTCTCTAACCAGGGAAGTGGTTGAGGCTGCCTCATTAAACATATTTAAAATTCGGTTTGATAAATTTTTACATGATAGAGGAATTGGGGGATATGGGGAGAAGGCAGGTAGGTGGAGTTAGGTCATAAATTAGATCAGCCAAGATCGTATTGAATGGCGGAGCAGGCTCGATGGTCCATTTTTGGCCTACTCCTGTTCCTACTTCCTATGTTCCTATGTTCCTATGACCTTATAGAAGTATAGGAAATCTTGAGGTGCAGGGATAGAGTGAATGTTTGGAGTCCTTTCACTAGGATAGATGATTCTCAAAGTAGACGGCAGAGGTTTCAGGTGAGAGGGGAGATATTTAAAGGGAACAAAGGACAACTTGTTCACTCAGAGGATAATCCCATCTGGAATGAACTGCCAGAAGAAGTTTTTGAAGTGGGTATGATTTTGATGATCAAAAGGCAATTGTGGTTGCACAGTTGGCGTGGCAGCTAGCGCAATATCTTTACAGCACCAGTGTTCGAATCCCACCCTCTCTGTAAGGAGTTTGTACATTCTCCCTGTGGCTGCATTGGTTTATCACAGCTCAAAACATAGGTCAATTGAGTGTAAATTGGGTGGCATGGACTTGTGGGCCAAAATGGTCTGTAACTGTACTGCATGTGTAAATTTTAAAATTTTAAAGAAAATTAAATTTAAATATCTAAAATTTAAATATCTGGGTAGGAAGAGTTCAGAAGCACATGGACCAAATGCCATCAAGTAGCACAGTGCTAACTTGGTGACCTTGGGTAAATTGGGCCTTATGGCATGTTCTGTGCTGTATAGTTGTACGATTTGCCTAGGTCCAAGTTGCACTCCAATTTAGTTTTAGCATGACTATTTGGTCAACATGTTTCTGTGAGTGAAGTGAAGTACTTTAAGACATTATTCTGCATTAAGACCAGACAACAACTTATTCACTGCATAAGAAGTTGCATTAAAATAGCCCTTCATTTGATCCCACATCTGCTTTGAAAAAAATGCTCTTTTGGCAATGAAATTCTAACATTTAAGACCCAAGGAGTTTTATGCAATAGATAAAGGGCTGACATACTTCCTGCATACAGAGTCATTTACTTTTCACCTCTCATGGGAGAATTAATAGTTCTGGGTTAGGAGAGGGAAAGGTGGATGAATGATGACTACAAATACTTGAGGGAAAGAGAGAGAGGATCAATAGATTAGGAAGGATCAGGCTGGAGCAAAGTTAATATGTAGATATCAGTTAGAGATGGAGTCAGGATGGGAGTGAATGAGGAAGTCATTAGTTACTCTCAATACAGAATGGGCATCAACTAGTGAAGTGATTTTGGATTAGTGGAAAGCAGAGGAGGTGATCAAGAAGCTTGAGGACATTGTTAACAAAGATGTGTGATAGCATTGCAAATGATGCAGAGGAAATTCACCAAGATGTTCACTGATGAGGAGGGATAGGACAGATCGGGACTATTTTTTTCTAGGAATTGAGGAGAGTAAGAGGGAACATGATTGACATACATAAAATTATGAGGGGATATACAGATAGGAGACTTCACTATCAAAGGAAGCTAAAATTAGAAGGTGGAAGACATTCAAAAGAGATCTGAGAGGGACATGATTCCCCTCCAGAGAGTGATACATACCTGGAATAGAGTGCCTGAAAAACAGTAGAACCTTCTGACAGCTTTTCAGAATTATATCGTTGAGCATTTGAAACACCTTGGTTTAGAAGGCTATGCGTCAAGTCCAGGAAACTTGAATTAAAATGGATGGGTGCCCAATATTTGATGTGGATATGTCCGGGTGAATAATCTGTTTCTGCACTGAATGGCTCTAACTCAGGGCCCCCTTTAACAAAAGTAGGTCTCAACCTTTCAGTTAAGATGACACAATTTTGAGGTGCTCTGCTGTCATGGGCATCACATGTGCAAAATTACTTTGCAGATTGCTCTCAAAATACCGCTTAACATCATTATACTTGTTTAAGAGCCATTTGTATAATGGCATGTCCTACATGGAGAACTCCAACCAATTGTTGGAGATGTGCTGTCAGAGTTTAGATCATGTTCATCCACATGACAAATTAAACTATAGCACCACAGGATAGAATTTTAAGTCATTACATCAACATCAATCACTGGTCTTGCTTCTTGCATAGTCAATAGAGCCAGAAATACCATTTAAACCTCTTTAATTTGGTGACATTGCTGTGGTCATTGCTGAGCACAGAAAATGCCAGAAAATAGAAAATAGCTGTCAAAGGTGTGGAAGGTGCCTTGATCAGACCCATTTTCTGAGCTAAAAGGATCAAATATATCACAAATCAAATCCTGGTTAGTGTAGCAGTTATGGCAATGCCTTTACAGTACCTGCGTTCGGAACCAGGGTTTGCCAAGAAAGTTGATGAGAGAAAGGCTGTGGGTCTTGTTTCTATGAACTAAAAGCCTTTAACAAAGTTCCACATGAGAGGTTGGTTCAGAAGGTTAGGACACTGGGTATACAGAGAGAGGTGCAAACTGGATTCAAAATTGGCTTGGTGGAAGAAAACAGAAAGTGATGGTGGATGGTTGCTTCTCAGACAGGAGGTATCTGTCAATCAGGGTGGCTCATGGTTTATTATTGTTGGGACCATTATTGTTTGTTATCTATATAAATGACCTAGATGATAATGTGGTGAATTGGATCAGCAGGTTTGCTGATAACACAAAGATGGAGGGCGTAGTGGACTGTGAGGAAGATTTTCAAAACTTGCAGAGGGATCTGGACTAGCTGGGAAATTGGGCCAGTAAATGGTTGATGGAATTTAAAGCAGATTTGCTCTTCCAAAGTGCAATACCTCACACTTAAAAGCAAATCAGAGTAGAATGTACACAGTAAATGGTAGGCCATTGAGTAGTGCAGAGGAGCTGTCTGTAAGCAGATTCAAAATGTGCTGGACCAAGTAAGTTGCCAGACCACAGAGTGCTAGATAATAGAGATTCAACCTGTACTGTATCTTTCTCCAATGCCCCTTATGTTTTCACACTTTCCTTTGAATAACTAGAAGGTCTTTAAACTTTTTGTTTTTCCTAAGATCATGGATCATTCTGTGCCTCTGGTCTATTTTTATGCATAATGGATATACAGCAAGAAAAAAATGTTAAGATTAACTTGCTTTTTTTGGAAAAAAAAAGACAATTTAAATAGGTTGAAGAAGAAAATTTTTAAGAGATATTTAAAAAAAAACTTGCTTTCTCTTTTTCAACAGTTCTTATGGAGGGTATTTCATATTTCAGGCATTTGTAGTTTATTGGATTTTCTCTTCATTGAGCTAGTTAATTCTATTAAATTAAAACTTGAATTACTTATGGTATATTCAAATTTTAATTTTTAATGTTAATTATTTGTCCAATGAAATGGACAATAACCTGATTAAAGCTGCAGACATCTTTAATTTACAAATAGTTACCAATTGTGGCACCAAAAATAACATCTCGAAATATGATAAAGGTACATATCTAATGACAATAGGTTCCACTTAAGAAATTTTAATATACAAACATTCTCATTATGTAAGAAATTTAGTTTAATCAATGTCATTGGGATCATGAAATTAATTATCCTTCACAAAATTTTCAAGCTAATACTCTGAAGATTATAATGAACCCAAGGGGTACCAATGATGCTATAAGTAGTGGTTGAAATTCAGAACAAAACAGAAAATGCTGGGAATGGCAGTCCAAGCACATCTTTGGGAAGAAAAACAGATAACATTTCAGGTCGAGAAGGGTCCTTGACCTGAAAAGTTAACCATTTCACCCATCACAGTTGCTGTCTGACCTCTTGAATGTTTCTCGAGACTGCAGTTTTTTTTCTTCTCAAAAATTAGAATGCTGATGAGCCAAAATCCTAAAATATATACTGAGGCTTGATGAATTCATGTTTTAGAACATGTTGAAGCGTGCCTTGCATTGATGTTATACTTTTAGCCATGAGCAAATTTTACCTGCAGGATACCTTTGTATCATGAAACAAAGATTTTTTTTTTTCTAATTTCATTACAACATTGGTTTGATAATGAAATTATATGACTGTCTCAACAATACATTGAGTCAATTAATAAAGTTAATGGAATGTTCAAATCTATAAAAATGAATCGGTGTAAATGAGTGCAATGTGTATTGAGGTTTTAGCATTTGAGATCAGAACACACTTGAAAACACATTCACTGTATCATGAAAAGATGAACTTGCATTAACAAATACTCTAAAAGAACAAGATTGATCCTTTGCAAACATATTCCATAATGAGAAAATAACTCCACTTTTGGGAATTCTCCAAGCACAGATTTTATGCTTCATATTATAGACTAGGTAAATGTTGCTGAATTAAAGTTGTTAATATAAATTAAAAACGGCGCTCCTTGATAATCTAATTGGGCTTTTATCAAACATTTCAATTCCTTGTTATAAATAATCCTTTTCTATTAAGCTAATTTAACATTTAGCATTTAAGCTCTTTTCTTTCATCCTATTGAACAACTTATGCCCAAAGCATATGATAAACAAAAGCAGTTCTGTATTTTTAACTATTTACTGCAAATTACCATGAATACTATTGATTGTGTACTATAAATTTTTACAGTAATTTATTTCTTTAACCAACTTATCAGGTAAAATTATTCTTTTGGCTGTCACACTCTGTACAAATTACCAATATTTCACAACTTTCTAAGCATAAAGAGCAACTAATCCAGTGATTCTTTATAGTTATTATCCATACCCTAGTCAGCTTTGAGAGGCTAAGTTAACAAGGATAGAAATTACCAATTGAGAGAAAGGTCTGCCCTCTGTATAACAAAGATTTTGCTTTCTGAACACTTCTGGGTGAATTTTATGGATTTTGGACTGCTGATCATGAAAATAACCTTAATATTTTCCTATCTTGTACAGGTTTTTTTTTAGTTACAACCTAATTTGTGTTCAGCTTGAATTTGTCTATCACAATCCCCAATTTTTTTTTCAGAAATAAAATATTTTGAAAAAAATTGTTGACCAGTGCAATTAACTTAAAGATTCGGATCCTGTTTATTAACTATACGTAAATTGTTTCTGCATCATGCTGAAGAAGATAGTAAAGAGGGTACCGCACGGATGGCAGTCTGCAAGCTCACACCAAGACACAAGAGCAACTTGTCTGTGAACTACTCTTTGCAGACGATGCCGCTTTAGTTGCCCATTCAGAGCCAGCTCTCCAGCCCATGACGTCCTGTTTTGTGGAAACTGCCAAAATGTTTGGCCTGGAAGTCAGCCTGAAGAAAACTGAGGTCCTCCATCAGCCAGCTCCCCACCATGACCACCAGCCACCCACATCTCCATCGGGCACACTGAACTCAAAACGGTCAACCAGTTTACCTACCTCAGCTGCACCATTTCATCTGATGCAAGGATCGACAAAGAGATAGACAACAGACTCACCAAGGCAAATAGTGCCTTTGGAAGACTACACAAAAGAGTCTGGAAAAACAACCACCTGAAGAAAGACACAAAGATCAGTCTGTACAGAGCTATTGTCATACCCATGCTCCTCTTCAGCTCCGAATCATGGGTCCTCTAGTGGCATCACCTACGGGTCCTAGAATGCTTCCATCAGCGTTGTCTCCGCTCCATCCTCAACATTCATTGGAATGACTTCATCACCAACATCGAAGTACTCGAGCTGGCAGAGTCCACAAGCATCGATTCCATGCTGCTGAAGACCCAACTGCGCTGGGTGGGTCACGTCTCCAGAATGGAGGACCATCGCCTTCCAAGATCGTGTTCTATGGTGCTCTCCACTGGCCACTGAAACAGAGGTGCACCAAAGAAGAGGTACAAGGACTGCTTAATGAAATCTCTTGGTGCCTGCCACATTGACCACCGCCAGTGGGCTGATATCGCCTCCAACCGTGCATCTTGGTGCCTCACAGTCGGCGGGCAGCAACCTCCTTTGAAGAAGACCACAGAGCCCACCTCACTGACAAAAGACAAAGGTGGAAAAACCCAACACCCAACCCCAACCAACCAATTGTCCCTTGTAACCGCTGCAACCGTGCCTGCCTGTCCCGCATCAGACTTGTCAATCACCAATGAGCCTGCAGCAGACGTGGACATACCCCTCCATAAATCTTTATCCGTGAAGCCAAGCCAAAGAAAGAAAGAAAGAAATTTTTACCATTTATTATGTGCATTCTCCTGTATAATATTACATCTGCTTCAGTGCTCTACAAATGCAAAAGTTAAATAAATGTGTGTTCCAATACAACTCCCAATCCTGTTTGCGTTCTGACAAAGAGCGAGAACCTGAAATATTAACTATTTCTCTCTTCACAGATATTGACTTATCAGCTGAGTCTTTTCAGTATTTTGGTTTAATTCAGAGTTAATCTATAGTTAATTTTTAGATTTTCAAACACAAATTTAGACTTTTTTTAAGAAATAAAAATGAACAGAGATAAAAGTATAGCAGATGCCAACAATAATCTTTCAGTCAGAACTTGATGAATCCTTCTTTATGGATTTCCATTTTGCAGATCAACCAGTATGAAAAAAAAGCTAGTCCAATGCTCAATGGTATACCACTGTACAACAGCAGACCATTGTGTGTGATAATCCTATCACATGTGAATCCACACATGCAAAGCACTTACAACACACTGCACCCTTAAAATAGTCTAAATATATAAATTATTGGGTCATCTTGACAGCTGACTGCCAAATATCAGCACAAATTGAGAGGCAGAATGAATTAATATTTAACATTAACAAAATTCATGTTAGAATGATTAAAAATGAACTCTGTATCTCAAAAAAAGTAAATCACCTGTGGCCATTGCAGCTGTAAATTTACTCCATATGCCTGATTCCTTTGTATATGTGCTCCACACTCAAAGTAAAGACTTCTTTGATACTGATCTCCACAAGGAGTCCAATATGGGTGTGGTTGATGGCGAACTACTGATGAGTCCCAATCTTTTCAACTTAAATTCAGTACAAGCTCAAAGGCAAATCTTTCAAATCTTTGTTTATCTTTGCACTTTTGAACATCAATAGAAGATTCAAGCCGCTTTCCAAATAATGGTATTTGTGCAAAATGTCAAGAATGATCTACTGCTTTACATCTTCAGTTTTATATAAATATAAATGAAAATAATACAGCAGAGAACAAGTTACCACATTCAATTCACACAGGATTCTCAAGTTACTCTTAATTTCTGTGAAATTACGAGTCAGTCATTTTATTTTTAACAACCTTGGTAAGAGTGTGTAAAAAAAGACACAAGTTGTTTTCCAGTGATTTGAGGAAATTTGACATCCTTTGACAACTCAGGGTTAGCAGTTAGTGTAACTTTACAGTGCCAGCGATCAGGATTGGGGTTTGAATCCCACACTGTCTGTAAGGAGTTTGTATGTTTTCCCTCTGTCTGTGTGGGTTTTTCCCGGTGGCTCTAGTTCCCTCCCACCATTTGAAACAGACTGCGTGTGCAGGTTAATTGGGTGTAAATTGGGCAACACAGACTCATGGGCCAAAATGGCTTGCATCTGTGCTATATGTCTAAATTTAAATTTAAAAAAATATATAATTTAGCATGTATAAATATATAATTAAAACCATCCGTGTAGGGTGCATCACTGCAAGACTGGAAGAAACTATAAAGGGTAATGAGCTTGTATTTTATTGCCTATTCTGTTTAATATTTCATCCTCTTCATTGACAACACCTACTGCCTTGAAAAAGCAGCCAACATCACACTCTCTTCACCTCCCTCCTGTTAGAAGAAGATTCAGGAGTAGGACATCACATACTACCAGATTCAAGGGCAGTTTATTTCCTGCTGTTGTCTGTCTCCTGAATGGTCCTCAATATATCAAAATAATGTTGCCTTTGCACTATATCAACTGATCCCTTCATCTCTGCAACTCTCCTCTTCTGTACTGTATCTTACCTGTGGTACTACATTCAAGACGTTCAGCTGGTCTCCTTGCAAAGCAACCTCTATCTTGTTTATTTTAAATATATAATCTATCTTGGAATATCTTGAGTGCATCCGAGAAAAGCATCTGGTCTGAAGCTAGTACCTGGCTGAGTATTAAAAGCCTGTGCTTGCCAACATTGATGCATATCTTCAACATCTCATTCCAGCAGGGTGTGGTACCCACATGTTTCAAATAGACGTCAATTGCACTGGTGCCCAAGAATAGTGTGGTACCCGCCTAAATGATCATTGAACACTCACATCAACAGTGATGAAGTGTTTTGAAAGGCATAGCATCTCCTGTCTGAGCAGAGACATGAATCCATTCCAATTTGCCTATCATATAAAAGGTTCTACAATAAATGCCATCTCACTGGCTCTACACAAAGCCCTGGAAAACAAAGATGCATACATCAGGATGTTCTTTATCGACTACACTTCAGCATTTAATATGATCATCTACTTAAAATTGATCAGCAAACTCCAAGATCTGGGGCTCACACCCCAGTGTGTAATTGGATCCTGGATTTCCTCACCTCATGACCACAAACAGTGAGGATTAGTAAGAATGTCTTCTCCAGAATCTCCATTTTGCCTACTTTCTCTGGAGCACCAGAGTGCAGTATTCTTTGTCGCCTGTTCTAGTTGCTATACACCTATGACTGTTTGGCTCAGTATGATAATAACACCATCTACAAATTAGATGTTGATAGTGGGTTGCATAAAAAGCAGCAAATGAATCAACCTACAAGATAGAGGTGTACCAACAAAAACCTTGCACTCAAGGTCACTAAAACCAAGGAGCTGATTGTTGACTTCATGAAAGGAAAACCAGAGGTGGAGAGAGTGAGCAAATTTAAGTTATCAGGAGTTACTATCTCAGAGGATCTTTTCTGGACCCAACACACTAATGGCATCATAAAGAAAGCACATCAGCACCTTCACTTCCACAGGAGTTTGCAGAGGTTTGGTATGACATCAGAAATTCTGTTAGATTTCTTATTTCCTTATATGTTTCTTATAGAAACATATAAAATTATGAAAGGTATAGATAAAATAAAGGTAGGAAAATTGTTTTCACTGGTAGGTGAGACCAGAACTAGAGGACACAGCCTCAAGATTCAGGGGAGTAGATTGAAGACAGAGATAAGGAAAAACTTTTTTTTCCCAGAGAGTAGTGGGTCTGTGGAATTCTTTACCCAGGGAAGCAGTCACAGCTACTTCATTAAACTTATTTAAGGTTCATTTAGATAGATCTTTACATTTAAAAAACTGAATGAATGTATATGGTGAAAAGGCAGGTTGGTGGAGTTGAGTCAATGATCAGATCAACCATGACCTTATTGAATTTCAGAGCAGGCTTGACGGGCTTGATGGGTCCTATTTCTTATGTTCTTATGTTCTACAGATGTGTGGTGGAAAATGTGCTGACCAGTTGCATCACAGCCTGGTATGAGGACACCAATACCCTTGACCATAAAATCCTACAAAGGGTAGTGGACACAGCCCAGCACACCACAGGCATAAGCTTCCTGATCATTGAGAACATTTATAGGGAACACTGCTGTTGAAGAGCAACAGCAATTATCAAGGATCCACATCATCCAGTGCATGCTCTGTTCGCAGGAAAGAACTATATGTGCCACAAGACTTGGACCACCAGGTTCAGGAACTGCTGCTTCCCCTCCACCATTAGACTCCTCAACAACAAACTCAATCATGGACTCGTTTAAAGACTCATACGTTTGCACTTTATTGTTTCTTTTTTTCTTCTCAGCATTGCACAGTTTGTTTGCATTTCTTTATTTGTTTACATGTATAATGGCCTATCTGACGGCACTACCTTACACAAGTGGCAGTAAATGACACTGGAGACAGTAGTCTCAGGAATCAGTCCCTTTATTGTGCTTAACTACAGCTTTTATAGTTTCCCCTGCATTTAACACACTGAGCCTTCTGGGATGCCATAGTGACGTCACTTTCCAGCCTCAGGTGTCAGGTGCCATAAAAAGCATGGGCTCTTATTCTCATGCTTTTCCTAATTGTTGGTGCATGGCTTGAAGCTGGAGGACTGGGACATCACTGGAGGCTATGTGCTCTGGTAATGTATTTACTAAACTCCTGTGGCTGCGTGCGATTTTGTTGTTCGTGTGGGGCTCCCGCTACACATGTGTACATTACATTCAGTTTTTTTTGCACTACCAATAAGTGCTAATTTTGCCACACCCACAGGAAAAAAAGAATTTTAGGGTTGTTTGTGAAGTTATGTATGTACTCTGACAATAAATCTGAATATGAATATTTCAGACAAGCAAACACCAGCTAAAATAAACTTACATTATATACAATTAAATGGGTTTACTTGAAGTGCATATATTAACTTTTGATTATAAGTACATTTAAATTATAATTAGAGAAATCCTCATCCAATTAAAATATTTTGTGGTAACACTTAAATATTTCTTGAAACTTCATAGTATCATCAACTGAAACAAAAGAAATAGCAGTACTCCAAAAATATATTTTAAACATGATAGCATTAAATATCATATCCTCTTAGAGATAATTTCTAATTATATCTTCAATAGCCAATTAATAATGGTGATGGTTGTACCTATGTATCCATTACCTCATTCAAAAATTGTGTAAAATTAAAGAAATATAATTAAAATTAACAAATAATATGGTAATGAAATGAAATATATCATAGTTTATTCTTGGCATAATACTAATCAGTGAATGGAATGATTATACAATTGCATTTTTAATGAGGGCTATTAAATGTGTGACTATTTGCCAAGTTACAATAGGTGATAATGTGGGATTTACAAAAGGGGGTGTTATTTTCTAACCTGCCTACTTTCCTGGATTTAAATATGTAAGTAAATATCAGAACAATAAACTAGGTATCAAAATGTATTTAATGCTTCATTTGGATTATGTGGGAATTTTGTTTGTGTAGTGCAATATTATATCCTATGTGATTGAAATTTATCTGCATGCATCAGATTTCTAAATACAGTTGGGAAATTAATGCGGACCTAGAATGTCCAAGCAGGATTATCTCAGTTCTCCAAATAGATATTTGAAGTCACTGATCTGCTTTTTTTTTGACAAGCACATTCTAATGGAAATAGTGAAGCCTCGGCAAAAGAATTGCTGATTCCAATGCACGTGTCGTTTTTTTTGGAAATTTTACATAGAATAACAAATCCTCACAAACTTGATCAAAATTCAGGCATGTCCCCAGTGCAGCTTAGCTTCAGACAGCCTCTTATACATTGAAGAATTATAAACCAGATTAATGTTGTATTCAACTAGAACCTGAGAACAGGGCACCCTCCATTTTGAAATTAAAACTTATTGTTTGCTTCTGTTCTGGATCAGAATAGAGTAAATCAAAACACTGTGCATGGATTTTCATGACAGATCTATTCATAAATGTGACAATTATAGAAGTGAACGTTCCATGTTCAAAGATTAGGACTTGCAGTTATAGTTTTGATGCACTCTTTGATGTAGAGATCCTGAAGAAAACAGTTCAGGACTGCAGTTTCTAAATAACATAATCTGCTAATTTCCTCTTTCTTCCCTCCTTTGGCAGATGAACGAGGTGCTTTCTAGAGAACATTATTAGAAGCAAGTCTATGCATAAAAAGAGTAAAGAGTACAATCAGTGCAGGGTAATAATATCCAAGACACAAAATGACTTGGTAGCTAATGAGCTGAACCATTAGACAATGTTACCAGCCTTGGTAACATTAAAAAACTCAGTAGGTCATGCAGCATAGGAAATAAAAGGTAACAAACATTTTGGGCCAGAGCCTTTCACCAAAGTATGAGCAAAAGGCAGGCAGACACCTGAATAAAATTTGGGACAAGGGGAAGAAGAGAGGAGGGAGGAAGAGTCAGTGGAAGGAGCACAGGCTAACACATAAGACCTCATAGGTGAATATTGATGGGAGGACAGAAGAAAAAGAACTGAGAAGTGATGGGGGGGGGGTGTCACTCTTCTCCTTCCATTCAGGTGTTGGAGGCAAGGAGACAAACAGACAGGAAGAGAGAGAGAGAGAGAGAGAGAGAGAGAGAGAGAGAAGGGGAAACAGGAAAGGGGTTAAACAGAAACTAGAGAAGTCAATATTAATGTCATCTAGTTAAGAGTGCAGTTAAGAATATCGGGTGTTGTTCCTCCAATTTGTGTGTAAACTCAGTTTGCCAGGACACTGTGCATAACTCTTCTCTTTAATAGGTCTATAGGATATTGTATAAATATCCAATGACATTAAATATTTGTAAAAATGTCTCTTTTACACAATAAGGTTTTCCGTGAGGGCTTCCCTGTTGAAAATTGTAACTTAAAACTTGGTACAATTTTTACAGATCCTTTGCCTTGTTTGAGGTACCACTAATGTATATTCCTAAATGAATATTAATTAAACCACTGAAAGCAAACTGCAGTCAGCAGGCCTTTTAATGTTCTAATAGTGATTACAAATTGCTACTCCCACCCAGTCACATATTTACTGGGGGCATTTGTTGCACTAGTACCACAACACAACCTAAGTTTTGTGAATGGAGGTAGTTAGTAACTGCCTTTTTTTTTAAATACAGCACTCAAACAGGTCTTACCAGCCTACGGCCCCACAAATTTACAGGTGGTGGGAAATTCACCTAGAAAATCCTATTTGACTTTCCAATCTAATTATCTAATTAAGGATGTATTTATACAGAAAGATATCGATACATGTGACAACTATGTAGACTTTGTGGGGGGAAAAACCCATATTTTTACTTTGAAAATATACCTGACTAAAATGTGTGGCATTATCATCCTCCCAGGTGGATAGTTAGAACGTTTCCAGGAGCTCAAAATGTACTGTCCTGAATATCTTTGAACAATCAGCATTACTTACATTGGAGTAACCAATGAGAGCTGGAAGAACTCTATGGCTCAGGCAGCATCAATAGATAAGAATGGTCAGTCCACATTATAGGTCATGACCCTTTCAGGACAATAAATTCTGACCAGAAATGTGGACTGACCATTTCTGTGCTGCCTGACCTGCTGAGTCCCTTTATGTTTCTCAAGAGTATGGCATCTGCAAGTTTTGTTTATTTTTTTATTTGATTAAATTCAATCTTGGCTCATTCTGTAACTTTATGGTATATGTGTGTTTCCCTTTAAAACTACCATCAAGCCTGGTAATTGATCCTAATTAGCTTGAGTTCATTCTAGAAGGGAAAGAGGAAGATGGCCTATGTCCAGTGGGCTTATACTGTGGATTGTGGAGGGTCATGTAACCCCTCCACCTGGAATCTGGTGGGAATGTGGATTGTAGAAGGGCATGTAGCCTCTCCATCTGGAACTTGATCGGATGTCACCTTACCTGCCCACAGGTCTGCACACACCTGGTCATTAGCCCCTTTAGTTGGCTTATTGATACCGGTTCAGACCCTCCAGCTGATGATATGATAAAGCCCACCACACATGAGCCATCTTGCTCTTTTCTCTTCTGGAATGAACCCAAGCTCCACTCCAGTTTGGAAACAGTGAGTAATGCTGGAGGTTAATTGGAAAGATGTGCCCAGACAAAGGGTTGGGAGTTCTAGTAATGTGTACTTAGTGTCCTTAGTTTAGTCAGATAAGAGTTGTGCCAGCTAGGGATATTAAGGGATGTCAGGTATCATATGTGATAACTTGATTGTAAAGCCTTGTATACGTGAGTGGTTGCGAGTGAATTGTTTAATCCGGTGAGTGTATGTCTGTGTCTTTTACCCCTGTTTTGACTCCCCTGCATATGTAATTAAAACACTACAGTAAAATCAGTTGCGTTCATAGGGTGGCCTATGAATACATCAGCTGCACCAACCGATCAAATTGCTGGGTCTGCACTTGCTGCTGAGGAATTTCCACTGATGTCCATCCCATTCACCACCACAGAAATAGACTTCTTGCATAAACTGTTTAATTACATGAACTTTGGTGTTCTGATGTCAGGGTCTCTCACCTACCTCCCCCTTATGCAGCATTACATCCAGTGAGCCCTGGTGAGATGGGTGTTTCACGAACTGTTTTTTTTTCCTCCCTACAATCAGAGTGACTCCTCAACCAATAAACAGGGCTGGAAAATGTTGGTGCAGATGTTTTGATGAGCACTGGTCAAACCTGTTGGTAGGTCACAGTGAGTGTGAGCAAGAATGATACCCAGGTAGACCAGTGTCCACAGCCAAGAGCACAGAAAATCTGGGGGCTCTATGGATGCTCAATGGCACTCACTAGATATCCAGATACTGTGCCTACCCCTTCCTCCACATTAGAAGGTACGGTTATTGCTTTCCAGGGTATATTGTGCCTTAATGATCTCAGGAAACACCCAGCCTACCATGGACATAAGGCCAGAAGGGCAATCACTGAAAGGGAAAGGTTCTGGATGATTGCCTTCCTCCAGTATGGCACTGGCCGCCTGCTGTGCAAAGTAATCTGCATAACCAATGTGCTGGAGATGCTGCCCAATGAGATGGCTGCAGCATAAGGAAGATGCTCTGATCTGAGTGTCAGCAGAGCTGATGTCTGTTCGCATGGTTACCTTGCAGAACCAGATGGCCTTGGACTACCTACTCGCCGCTTTAGGTGGTACCTGTGCAGTTATTGGTGTTACGAGCCCAGAGGACCCCAAAAACTTAGCAGCAATAGATATTCACCAAAACAAATAGTTACTTAAACAAAAGTTGCATTTAATTATCTTTAAACATGAAAACAGAATTAAACTTTAACTTATCTCTATTAACTTACTTTACCTAACTTAACCCCCTTCTAATTCTAATCGCACGTGTGTGTAATGTGTGTGTAAGTTCAGAAAAGTTTGTTGGTTCACATTCAAATCTCACTTCTTATTCCTCCAAGTTCACTGGTTGCAGGCAATTCTTATACTGTGCACAAAATTTAACATGTATAAAGTTCACCAGGCTTTGGTGCTCGAAAGGTAAATGGTTACCACTCAGGAAGGTTTTTGATGGACTTCAGAGAGAGATGTGTTGTTCCAAGGACATCCACAACTGAGATACTTTGGAGCAGTCTTCAAGGTTCTTGCAAAAAGGTGTGAGAAGCCACTCTGTCTCTAGTATTTCAAATAAGATCTGTTTGAAAGTGTATGCATGTGACCTAGTCTAACAAACCTTTCCCAATTTATCTCCCAGAAACATTTCCGAATACTCTGTCACACCTTCCCACTTTAAAGGAATTTTAATTCTTGAGTTAAAATTCAGTTATAGCTAATCTTTCTTTGGCTTGGCTTCGCGGACGAAGATTTATGGAGGGGTAACGTCCACGTCAGCTGCAGGCTCATTTGTGGCTGACAAGTCCGATGCGGGACAGGCAGACACGGTTTCAGCAGCTGCAAGGGCAAATTGGTTGGTTGGGGTTGGGTGTTGGGTTTTTCCTCCTTTGTCTTTTGTCAGTGAGGTGAGCTCTGCGGTCTTCTTCAAAGGAGGTTGCTGCCCGCCGAACTGTGAGGCGCCAAGATGCACAGTTTGAGGCGATATCAGCACACTGGCGGTGGTCAATGTGGCAGGCACCAAGAGATTTATTTAGGCAGTCCTTGTACCTCTTCTTTGGTGCACCTCTGTCTCGGTGGCCAGTGGAGAGCTCGCCATATAACACGATCTTGGGAAGGTGGTCCTCCATTCTCCATTCTGGAGACGTGACCTACCTGGCACAGTTGGATCTTCAGCAGCATGGATTCGATGCTATCGGCCTCTGCCATCTCGAATACTTCGATGTTGGTGATGAAGTTGCTCCAATGAATGTTGAGGATGGAGCGGAGACAACGCTGGTGGAAGCGTTCTAGGTGCTGTAGGTGATGCCAGTAGAGGACCCATGATTCGGAGCCGAACAGGAGTGTGGATATGACAATGGCTCTGTATACGCTAATCTTTGTGAGGTTTTTCAGGTGGTTGTTTTTCCAGACTCTTTTGTGTAGTCTTCCAATGGCGCTATTTGCCTTGCCGAGTCTGTTGTAGACAACAGTTATAGCTAAAGTGCCTTTAAAAATCACTAAAGAGATAATAATATGCAATATATATATATATATATATATATATATATATATACACACATGTTATAATAAAGTTACCCAATGCTGAGAGCATTTTTATACATGATCAGTTTTAACAGCTTGACAAACAATCTGCTGACACGTTATTTGTAACTTTGATATGATTAATTTGCAGATTATATTCTTGTAATATTAAACTCCAGTTTAACAAACTTCTGTTTTTTATTCTTCATTGTATTTAAAAACACCAGAGGACTGTGGTCAGTAAATATTACAATTGGTTCATGAGAGATACCGAGATATACACCAAAATTCTGCAGAGCAAATATAGACAACAGTACTTTTTCAATAGTGGAATAGTTCTTTTGATGAACAATGAATTTATTTTGAAAAGTAGGCAACTGGATGGTCAATTTTATCATGTGTTTGCAATAAAACTGCACATGCTGCTCCCTCACTGGCATCCACTGATAAAGAAAATTATTTGTCAAAATCAGGAGATTTTACAAAAAGGGCATCTCCTTTAAGTTTTCGAAAGCAGTTTGACAAATTTTTGTCGTCACAAATTTCTCCTCTTTCTTCAAAAGGTTGGTTAAAGGAAGAGCAACCTCAGCAAAATTTCTGCAAACTTTCCTATAATATCCTTCCATTCCTAAAAACCTTCTCACTGCTTTCTTGCCATTGGGAGTAGGAAACTCAGAAATTACATTCACTTTATTTTGAATAGGTGCAACATTGCCATCACCAACTACATGACCCAAGTATGTTACAGTGGCATTTGCCTTAATTAACAGTTAGATTTGCTTTGGATAATCTTGCAATTTGTCCAATTTCCTTAGATGTTCTTCCCATGTGTCACTTTTTGTGACCAAGCCATCAATATAAGCATCTCTATGTGTTACCCCTTGGATTATCGAATTAATCATGCTTTGGAATGTTGCAGGGGCATTTGTCATTTCTATATATTCTGTCACATTGTTAAAGCCTGCTATAACCATATCATCATATAACCACTTACAGCACAGAAAAGGCCAGTTCGGCCCTACTAGTCCATGCTGTAACAAATCCCCACCCTCCTAGTCCCACTGACCAGCACCCGGTCCATACCCCTCCAGTCCTCTCCTCTCCATGTAACTATCCAGTCTATCCTTAAATGTAACCAATGATCCCGCCTCGACCACGTCTGCCGGAAGCTCATTCCACATCCCTACCACCCTTTGCGTAAAGAAATTTCCCCTCATGTTCCCCTTATAATTTTCCCCCTTCAATCTTAAACCATACCCTCTAGTTTGACTCTCCCCTACTCTTAATTGAAAAAGCCTATCCACATTTCCTCTGTCTGTCCCTTTTAAAGTCTTAAACACCTCTATCAAGTCCCCCCTCAATCTTCTACGCTCCAGAAAAATAAGCCCTAGCCTGCACAACCTTTCCATGTAACTCAAACATTGAAATCCTGTCAACATTCTCGTGAACCTTCTCTGCACTCTCTCTATTTTGTTTATAACTTTCCTATAATTTGGTGACCAAAACTGTACACAGTACTCCAAATTTGGCCTCACCAATGCCTTGTACAATTTCATCATAACCTCCCTACTCTTGAATTCAATACTCTGATTTATGAAGACCAGCATTCCAAATGCCTTCTTCACCACACCATCTACCTGAGTATCAGCCTTGAGGGTACTATTTACCATCACCCCTTTGTTGCTCTGCACATCTCAATAGCCCACAATTTAATACATATGACCTATTTAGATTTGCCTTTCCAAAATGTAACACCTCACACTTATCTGTATTAAATTCCATCAGCCATTCCTCAGCCCACACTTGCAGCTTTCCTAAATCACCTTTTAATCTACGGTAATCTTCCTCACTGTCCACAGCACCATCAATCTTTGTATCATCCGCAAACTTGCTTATCCAATTCTCCACCCCTACTTTCAGATCGTTAATATATATAACAAACAATAGTGGACCCAGGACCGATCCCTGAGGAACTCCACTAGCCACTGGCCTCCAATTGGACAAACAATGTATTTGTTTTAGCAGTTCCTGATTACCTCTTATGAAAACAGTTAGAAACATTGAGAGTAATTGATTAACAGCTAGCTAAGGCAGGGAGGAGAACTCTCAATGTACAGTGTCACAGTTCAAATACTGGAACTGGCTCCACACCTTTGGTTCTCACTGGGTAAAACATGCAAAATCAATTTAAATGTATTTCTTTTAGGTAAATGGTGGTCACTCCATGGAGCTATCCACTGAACTCAAATCCTAAACCTCAAATTCCCTCCAATGAGATAGGAAGCCTTGCTGCCCACTGAACCCATTCTATCTCTGAGTTATTCCATCAATCCAAATCTTTCACTTTTTTTCCTGTTCTGAGACTAATTTCAGTGTTAAGACCATCAAATCCAATCTCCCACCTAATTAAGACGAGGGGCAATTTTAGGAGTGAATTAACATACTAACCCAGCATGTTTTCAAACTAGGGGAGGAAACTGGAGCATGTCACAGGGAGAACATGCAGCACCAGAGATCAGGATTGGACCCTGGTCACTGGAACTGTGAAGCACTGGCTCTAACTGTAACAACATTGTGCCACTACCCGCTTCCCATGCTCTATCCCCTTCCCATGCCTACTTTGAACTAAAAAAAATTGTTTGACATTCTTTGGATGATATTTCTCTCATCCACAGATATCTGAGGCCCATATCTTGAGGAAATGATTGATATGCTAGCATCAGGTTTACTAATACAATGATGTTGAAGATATGCGCAAATGAGCATGAATGTGGTAGAAAGTAACATAACTAATCCAGTTTTTTATTGTGTGAATTGTAGAATTGTGTCAAGGCTTCTTCAGCTAGTAACATTTTCTTCTGAGTAAACTAACAATCATCATGGTGTCACATCACCTAAACACAGAAGATTAAGAAATGATTAAAGTTTAAAGTTAATGTCAGGCTCTTGCCACTTGGGGATTTAGAAAAAAACAATGAAAAATATTTTCATTACATCATTTTTGAATTTGCATATGAATCTTCCTTGTCCTTCATGTTCTTTCCTCATTTTACTGGCCATGGAGCTTTTTGTTTCCTTAATGAAAGAAACAATAAAAGATTGAATCCTCTGCACTCACATTGTTTTGTTTTTCAGGTTTCACTGGACTTCAATTTCTTCAGCTTCATCTGTTGATTTTTCCTGAGTTTGTTTCTTCTCTTTTTAATTGGCAATGTGAAAAAGACCAAGGTGTTCTTCTGGACAAAAATAATATGAAAAAAATGTACCCATTAAAATACATATTACAGCCTGATTTTTTTCCCCCATTTTCCTCTGGCTTTAAAATGTTTATCATTGGATTATAATGTTCAGATGTCGCGAACAGCAACCTACTTAGTTCTGACCATGATCTATCACAACATTTGAACATAGCACTGGAAAATCATTTATGTACTGCTTGCACTTTTGTACATCAGAAACTGATGGAGTGGAACATGTGTGATGCAGATTTACATTTTTATTGCTCACAACACTTCTTGAATTACAAATTATAAAACATTTCCAGGCCAGTTACTTTTTGAAGGGCAATATTATCCAATTGTCAGACATGTGTGTTATTTGTCCCATTTTCTCTGAAGCATTCTTGTATGCTTTCCTGCCAATGTGACACATTTAGTGAACTAATGAAAAATAGATAATTTGGACAGAAAAAAATAGATGTATGAGTTTAATCTTTGCCTTTCCAAAGACAGATCATGAAAACTTTGATTAGAAGAAAAAGGATATGTAGGTGAATTTCAATCCAAGGGACAATTTTTGATGATTGAAAAACATTGTGTTTATTAAAAAAAAATATTCTGAAGTAAGATCAATTGAAATCAACTTTATGCAAATTTTCACATAAACTTATATAACCATATAACCATTTACATCACAGAACAGGCCAGTTCGGCCCTACTAGTCCATGCTGTAACAAATCCCCACCCTCCTAATCCCACTGACCAGCACCCGGTCCATACCCCTCCAGTCCTTTACTATCCATGTAACTATCCAGTCTTTCCTTAAATGTAACCAATGATCCCGCCTCGACCACGTCTGTCGGAAGCTCATTCCACATCCCCACCACCCTTTGCATAAAGAAATTACCCCTCATGTTCCCCTTATAATTTTCCCCCTTCAATCTTAAACCATGCCCTCTAGTTTGAATCTCCCCCTCTCTTAATTGAAAAAGCCTATCCACGTTTACTCTGTCTGTCCCTTTTAAAATCTTAAGCACCTCTATCAAGTCCCCTCTCAATCTTCTACACTCCAGAGAAAAAAGCCCTAGCCTGCACAACCTTTCCCTGTAACTCAAACCTTGAAATCCTGTCAACATTCTCGTGAACCTTCTCTGCACCTTTTCTATTTTGTTTATATCTTTCCTATAATTTGGTGACCAAAACTGTACACAGTACTCCAAATTTGGCCTCACTAATGCCTTGTACAATTTCATCGTAACTTCCCTACTCTTGAATTCAATACTCCGATTTATGAAGGCCAACATTCCAAATGCCTTCTTCACCACACCATCTACCTGAGTATCAGCCTTGAGCGTACTATTTACCACAACTCCTAAATCCCTTGGTTGCTCTGCACATCTCAATAGCCCACAATTTAATACATATGACCTATTTAGATTTGCCTTTCCAAAATGTAACACCTCACACTTATCTGTATTAAATTCCATCAGCCATTTCTCAACCCACACCTGCAGCCTTCCTAAATCACCTTTTAATCTACGGTAATCTTCCTCACTTTCCACAGCACCACCAATCTTTGTATCATCCGCAAACTTGCTTATCCAATTCTCCACCCCTACTTTCAGATCGTTAATATATATAACAAACAATAGTGGACCCAGGACCGATCCCTGAGGAACTCCACTAGCCACTGGCCTCCAATTGGACAAACAATTTTCTACCACTACTCTCTGACACCTCCCATCCAACCATTGCTCAATCCATTTCACTACCTTCTCATTTATACCTAATGCCACCACCTTTTTTCCTAACCTCCTGTGGGGAACTTTGTCAAAAGCTTTACTAAAGTCCAAATAGACAACATCCACAGCTTTCCCTTCATCAACCTTTTTTGTAACCCCCTCGAAAGACTCAATCAGGTTTGTCAAGCATGATCTACCTCTGACAAAACCATGCTGATTACTCCCGAGAAATCCTGTACCTCCAAATATTTGTCAATACCATCCCTCAGAACACTTTCCATCAACTTGCCCACCACAAACATCAGACTCACAGGTCTATAATTCCCAGGTTTACATTTAGACCCTTTCTTAAACAGCGGAACCACATGCACCACCCTCCAATCTTTGGCACTACCCCCGTGGCCAGTGACATCCTAAATATCTCTGTTAATGGCCCCACTATCTGTCCACTAGCCTCCCTGATTGTCCTTGGGAATATTTTGTCCGGTCCCGGAGATTTATCCACCTTTATCTTTTTCAACACAGCCATCACTACCTCCTCAGTTATCCTTATATGCTTCATTACCTCCCCACTATTTTTCTTTATCTCAACTGGTTCAATTTTTTTTCCCTAATGAATACCGAGGCAAAGAAATCATTCAAAATTTCCCCCATTTCCTCTGACTTCTCACTCAGCCTACCCTCACTATCTACAAGTGGTCTAATTTTATCCCTCACTAATCTTTTACTTTTAATGTACTTATAGAAACCCTTTGGATTTATTTTTACTCTGTCAGCCAAAGCCTCTTCGTGCCTTTTTTTGGCCTTTCTAATTTCTTTCTTAAGATTCCTTCTACACTCCTTGTAGTCCTCCTTCAAATTGTCAGCTCTCTGTTCTTTATACCTCTTGTACACCTCCCTTTTTATCCTAACCAAATTTCCAATATTCCTCGAAAACCAAGCCTCCCTAAGACTTCAAGCCTTTCCTTTGATCCTCACTGGGACATAACTACACTGTAACCACAAAATTTCTTTTTTGAATATCCTCAATTTCTCATTTACACACTCACCTGAAAATATCCTGTCCCACTCAATACTCCCCAAATCCCTTCTTATTCCTTCGAAATTTGCTCTTCTCCAATCCAGAACCTCAACTTTAGGCCCCTCCTTGCTCCTCCCTAAAACTACCTTAAAACTAACAGAATTATGATCACTAGACCCAATTGGATCTCCAACATTAATGTCTGATACCTGACCTAGCTCGTTCCCTAACAGGAGATCCAGTATTACACTGTCCCGAGTCGGTTCTTCTACTAATTGATTCAGAAAACAATCTTGAACACATTTAACGAACTCTCGCCCATCCAGCCTTCTAACTGTATGGGTATCCCAATCAACGTGAGGGAAGTTAAAATCTCCCATGATCACTACCTTATGATTCTCACACATTATTCCTCTACACATTTGTTCCTCTAGTTTTCTTGACCCATTTGGTGGTCTGTAATACACCCCTATTAGCACCCTCATGTCTCCTCCATCCCTCAATTCCACCCAAACAGCCTCACTGGACGATCCCTCCTGACTATCTTGCCACCTCACGGCAGTAATGTCCTCCTTAACAAGCAAAGCAACTCCTCCCCCTTTTTTTACCCCCAGATCTATCACATCTAAAACAAATGTATCCTGGAACGTTAAGTTGCCAGTCCTGCCCCTCTTGTAGCCAGGTCTCACTAATTGCCACAATATCGTGACCCTAAGTATCTGTCCATGCTCTAAGCTCGTCTACCTTGTTCACTATGCTTCTTGCATTAAAATATATGCATTTCGGAGAATGACCCTCACATACATTCTCTTTTCTACCTTCTACTCTAATCTCCACCCTACCTTTGTTATATCTCCACCCTACCTTTGTTATCATTTTTATTCTTATCTAGGTGGCCATGTTCCCTTGATTCTGCTCTCACATTCTGTTCCCCATCCCCCTGCCAAACTAGTTTAAACCTTCCCCACAGCTCTAGAAAATCTGCTTGCCAGCTCATTGGTCCCCCTCCAGTTCATGTGGAGTCCATCCCTATTGTACAGGTCCGACCTTCCCCAGAAGAGATCCCAATGATCCAGAAATCTTATCCCTTGCCCCCTGCACCATCTCTTTAGCCACGCATTCATCCTCCACATCCTCCTATTTCTACCCTCACTAGCGCATGGCACCGGCAGCAATCCAGAGATTACTACCTTGGAGGTCCTGTTTTTTAACTTCCTACCTAATTCTACATAATCCTGTTTCAGGACCTCATCCCCACTTCTAGCTAAGTCATTGGTCCCCACATGGACCACGACTTCTGGCTGTTCTCCTTCCCCTTGCAGAAAGCTATGTACTCGATCAAAGATATCCCTGACCCTGGCACCAGGGAGGCAACAGACCAACCTGGATCCCCTATCTCATCCCACAAACCTTCTATCTGTCCCTCTGACTAACGAGTCCCCAACTACAAGTATCCTGTTCTTATCCCGCCTTCCCTTCTGAACCTCAGGGGCAGCCCCTGTGCCAGAGACCTGACCCCCACGACTCATCCCTGATAGGCTGTTCCCCCCAGCAGTATCCAATGCAGAATACATATTGCTGAGTGGAACTTCCACAGGGGTACTCTGCACTGGCACTCTCCCTCCTTTCCTCACAGTCACCCAATTCCCTGACTCCTGCCTTCTAGGGATGACTGTCTCCCTGTAACTCCTCTCTATCAATGCCTCTGCTTCCCTTATGATCCTCAGTTCATCCAACTGCAGCTCAAACTCCTTAACACGGTCACTCATTATATGCAACTGGATGCACCTTTTGCAGGTGTAGTCATCAGGAACAGCTGTGCTGTCTCTGATTTCCCACATCCCACAATTGGTGCACTTAACTACCCCAACTGACTCCATTTCCTCCTTTCTTACTATAAATATGTGATTTCAAAGATACCTTTCCACACAAGGAGCTCCTTCTTAGCCCCTGCTCACCAAAGTCCTTTGAGCCAAAGTCCCAAGTCCCCACTCCTTCCCTGGGCCACTCACTCACTGCGCCGCTCCTCGCTGGCCGCTCCCTCCCTTTCTACTCCTTTTATTAGCCCTTACCAATTAACCCCAATTAACTCCTCTCACACGACACCAGACGCTGACTCACTGCCTCCTCCGACCCCGAGTCTGACCTTTCTAAGACCGAGCCCCGGTAAGTCCAGCTATTTATGCTACTCACCTCTCTGATGCTGTCTCCTGGCTCCTCCTCCTCTCACACGACACCAGACGCTGACTCACTGCCTCCTCTAAGGACAATTTTATGATTGTTGCTATCTTTCTGAGGTACTCTGTTCATTCCATCCCAGCTTTTCCTTTTTACTTAACATTCCTTGATAATCCAACTACATAGTTCATCTTTACCTTCACACCATTTTGTTTTTTAATTTCTAATCTCTTTTAATTCTCTTTTGTGGTGCAGATGAACTTTGCATCTTTCTTTCTCTCCCCTTGATTTTTCCCTTGGTCTCTTTCTTCATCTGCACATTCTAACTCAGTCAGTTAAAGCAGAAAGTGACAATGTTAATTAGGGGCATGGGATTCAGATAGTGTTTTGTATTTCATATACTGGAGTCTTCCTGGTGTGGTTGGCTGATGTCTCTCTTTTTATGAATATTTTATTTATTATTGTTCAAACTCAAATAGTTTCCATATTCAAATATTTACAAATATAATTATAACCATGTACAAAATCAGCTGCTGAGTTCAAGTCATTCCCCCTCCCCCACCCCCTCCAACCCTCCACACATCACATTTTATTATCATTGCGCTGGTAGACCAACCAATAAAATACATCAGAATCGACTGGAATTCAAAATAGAGTTGCATTACATTACATTACAATTAAAAAAGCAAAAAATAACCATATATTTAAAAGCACTATTCTAAAATGAATTGTTAAGAATTACTAATTATAAAATACAAGCACTGTATCACTCAGTGCCGTGAACTGGTATCACGGCTTCATTAAAAAAAAAGCTCTTTTTATGATTAGTGGTGTATGAGTGAAGTGTCCTATAACATAAATAGAGTAAATAGTTCATGGTTAAGGTGTGTTGTGACTTTGATAATATTTCTCTCCCTGCCCAGACATCATTTCTTATAGATATATTCAATGGTAGGCAATTGCATTGGACAGTTGCATTGGGCAGTTTTCATTACCCGCTGGAGTGCCTTACGATCTTGTACAGTACATTTCCCGTACCACACTGAAATACTGTATGTCAGCACACTCAATTGTGCTTCTATAGAAATCCAACAGTATTCTTGGGCAGAGGTGTATCTTCCTCATGCATCTCAAAAATTAAAGACATTATTGTGCCTTTATAATAAAAATTGATGAATTCAAGGTCCAAGTAAGATCAGCAGAGATATGGACCCCCCCCCCCCCCACGCACCCCCCACCCAGGAATTTAAAACTTGTTAAATTCCTCTGTTGAAGGCAAATATAATATAAATCAAGGTATGTATAGATGTATTTTGTTAATGAAATAATGAGTTTAATTTTTGAACCTTATGGTCTTTATTTTTACTTAAGTGAAATATTTCCAGAGTGAGAATTAGATTAATATGATTAAAGAATGAGAACAGCAGAGACTAGAAATGACAAGAGAGATGAGGATAAACAAGAAAATAAGGAATAATTTAAAATTAAATTTAAGGTAGTCTTATACTTGTAAAGTGTATATACCACTGACTATTTTTAATAAAATAAATAGTAATCGCTGGAAGCTAAAGCGATTAATTAAGTTGTCAGTTTAATATTTTTTGAAAGACATTGATATAATGGATAAGGGAACATAAAATAAGGTATCTTCATCTATTTTTTTCTTTGGCTTGGCTTCGCGGACGAAGATTTATGGAGGGGGCAAAAAGTCCACGTCAGCTGCAGGCTCGTTTGTGGCTGACAAGTCCGATGCGGGACAGGCAGACACGATTGCAGCGGTTGCAAGGGAAAATTTGTTGGTTGGGGTTGGGTGTTGGGTTTTTCCTCCTTTGCCTTTTGTCAGTGAGGTGGGCTCTGCGGTCTTCTTCAAAGGAGGTTGCTGCCCGCCAAACTGTGAGGCGCCAAGATGCACGGTTTGAGGCGTTATCAGCCCACTGGCAGTGGTCAATGTGGCAGGCACCAAGAGATTTCTTTAGGCAGTCCTTGTACCTTTTCTTTGGTGCACCTCTGTCACGGTGGCCAGTGGAGAGCTCGCCATATAACAGGATCTTGGGAAGGCAATGGTCCTCCATTCTGGAGACGTGACCCATCCAGCGCAGCTGGATCTTCAGCAGCGTGGACTCGATGCTGTCGACCTCTGCCATCTCGAGTACTTCGACGTTAGGGGTGTAAGCGCTCCAATGGATGTTGAGGATGGAGCGGAGACAACGCTGGTGGAAGCGTTCTAGGAGCCGTAGGTGGTGCCGGTAGAGGACCCATGATTCGGAGCCGAACAGGAGTGTGGGTATGACAACGGCTCTGTATACGCTTATCTTTGTGAGGTTTTTCAGTTGGTTGTTTTTCCAGACTCTTTTGTGTAGTCTTCCAAAGGCGCTATTTGCCTTGGCGAGTCTGTTGTCTATCTCATTGTCGATCCTTGCATCTGATGAAATGGTGCAGCCGAGATAGGTAAACTGGTTGACCGTTTTGAGTTTTGTGAGCCCGATGGAGATGTGGGGGGGCTGGTAGTCATGGTGGGGAGCTGGCTGATGGAGGACCTCAGTTTTGGAAAGTCTGGGAGGAAGTATCTCTGAAATGAAATAATAAATTTAAATTTACTTTATCTGGGATTGACAACCATTCTTGATAGGGATAATGATGGACCTGGGGAAAAAAAATGGAAGCACTGCCAAAGCCTTTGTAACAGTGCTTCCGCTCGTGTGGACCGGGGGAGGGGAAGGGCAGTGACGCAGTGCTGCTCCACAGGGTCCTGATAGGGGAGCCTTTTATTTTAAATCTTGCAACCGTGGAGGTCTGTGCCCAAGATGGTGGGGTTTCAGACTCTGGCAGAACAGTGGACCCGTGCAGGGCACCAGCAATGGGGAGAACTCTCCCATTGAGAGGAGAAGCATGAGAGGTGACCTGACAGGGAAGATGATCAAGGCAGCAGACCAGCAAGGGGCTCACCAGCGGAATGACACTCATAGACTGTGGATGGTTTTTAACTTGCTGTCGAATGACTTACACAGCTGCCGGCACCTTGTGGTCAAAGGACTTACGCAGGCTGCAGGCTGCTGGCGACCTGTGATCAAAGAACCCTCACAGGCTGCAGGGCTGCCAGAAACTGTCTTATTGGAAACCAGATATCAAAACCAGAATTCAAAGGAGTGCTGATGGCAAGAAGGGGTCCTGAAGGATTCCTGATTACTTCTGGACTTTGGATCTGGAGCTTGAGCTGCCAATCTTTTGAATAGGAGTCTGCAGGAGTCCTAGAGGCGAATACATAGACACTGAAGGGACTCTCTTTTGCTTCTGAATGGACTCTTTTACTTCTCTTTCTCTTATGGTTAGGGACACCGGACAATGCTCTTGGCGATTCTTTGTTTGGTTTACAACAGTCAAAAGTTAAAGTATATGACATATATTACATTTTTATATATTATTGCTTGACAATAAAATGAACCTCGAAACTACATATAACAGTTATTACGTAGATCAGCCAAAACAATAATTTTGAGGCAGGTTTAAGGGAGTGAATGACCCACACTTGCTTCTATATTATTTTCTCTGCTGTAGTTGATAGATAATGCTTAGGAAGTAAGTGAAGGGCAATAACTACAGATAATGTTTTGGAAGTACAGTTTGAAATTATGAACAGAGTCCAATAAGATGGAGGCCATTAACAAGGTTTGGGGTATGAAACCAGAGCAAAGAGAACACAAAGGGCTTCAGCCACAGAGAGATACAATTGCACAAATTGTGACATAGGCTAGGAGGAAGCAAGGATAGAGCAAAACCATTGAACATTTTCCAAACCATAATGGTATGCTTATAATTCCAAATACATTTGTTTGCTGAGTTAAACAAAACAGAAACTGTGAATTGGCAAACCACCATTTAAATGTGATTTAATGTCAATTTTGTTGTTTACACCTGGTGCTAAATTAGTAAACCAATTACTGACACCTATCCAAAGTGAGATTAATTTGTATAATAATAATGCAAGTAATGTTGGTGCTATTAAATGTGTAAACTAACATGCATTAAATTAAGAGCAGTGTTTTAAAGATTTATTTGTCAACGGGAGTCTCTGTTACTTTCAACAACTTTCAGTTAAATATGGTCTACCAAATATTCTTTTTTTCATTATCTACAGGTTATTTTTTACAATCTCAACAGATAAGAATTTAATTAATACATTTTGTAATCTACAACCTTTTCATAAAGGTTCAATATCTTATATTTATTATATGATGTTGTGAATAAGAGAGGCTCCCTCAGATAAAATTGAAAAGCCTGGGAAAAGGACCTCAAGTTTTTAATTCCTGCAGAAACTTGGAATGTAATTTTCAAATTGGTTAATAGCTCTACTTTATGTGCCCGCCACTCTCCCCCACAATTTAAAGTAGTCTATAGGGCTCGCATGTCCAATGTCAAACTATCTAATTTTTATGTGGATGTATCTCCTCATTATGATAAATGCAACAATGGAGATGCCTCATTAATGTATATTTTCTGGACATGCCAGAGTCTTGCAAAATATTGGATCAAAGTATTTCAAACTTTCACTTCACTTTTTAAAGTTAATTTTAAATGATATCCCTCAACTGTTTTATTTGGTGTTGTTGGAGAGAGTGGCATAATGTTATTGCCATCTGAGCTACATGTAGAAGCTTTTATTGCTCTTATGGTTATGTTGGCGGTGTTGGTCAGATGGAGGGATGTTACCCCGCCTGATCAGGCTCAATGGCTATGTCATGACATATCATGTTTAAACTTGGAGAAGATTGGATGCTCAATTTCTGATTTGAATTCAAATTCTGTGGGAACCCTTTTTAAATTGCATTTATAATCTTTGATTTGTTATGAAGGTAGATGATGTAATTTATCACTCTGATAAGAATTCTGTCTTCCTTTACTTTTTTTTTGGCCAAACAGCTTCATTCTTGGTAGTGGGTTTAGATTTTCCTTTTTCTTATAATAAAATATCAATACAATATAATTTGTTTGATGAAAATGTGGAGTACCTTGGATGAAATGATATGATTGAAGTGTAATGTATTTTAAATTTTTTTTAACATGTACTCTATATTTTTGGCTGTGAAATTTCAATGTTAATAAAAATATTGAAAATAAAAGTCGTGGATTTTAAATTCCTTTTGCCAAGTTATACTCGTCAAAATACTTCTTCAAGTTTGCTAAATTGTGGTCTGCTTTTGAATAATGAGCATTCGGTAAAATTAAATTGATTGGGCTGTGGTTGAGGACAACAAATGACAATGGTCCCAGCACCGATCCTTGAAGCACACCACCAGTCACAGGCCTCCAGTCTGAGAAGCAATCATCCACCACTGCTTTCTGAATTCTTTCATACGGCCAACTTCAAATTCAGTTTACAATCTCTCCATGGGTGTCTACTGTCTGAACCTTCTGAACTAACCTCCCATGTGGGACCTTGTCAAAGGCCTTACTAAATTTCATGTAGATAACATCCACAGCCTTTCCTTCATCTACTTTTTTAGTAACCTCCTCGAAAAACTCTGAGTTGTTAAACACGACCTGCCATGCACAAAGCCATGCTGACTATCTTTATTCAGCACTTGACTGCCCAACTACTTGTATATCTGATGTCACAGAACACCTTCCAACAATTTATCTACTACTGACATCAGGCTCACTGGCCTGTAATTTACTGTTGAGAATTATCAGATGTGACTTAGAAGAAATCAGAAGTCTGAGTTCATGTCTATGGTATGATAGGGATCACTGGGCAAAGAGATGTTGAGGTATTGGGGATGCACTAGGATTCAAACCGGTATGGGTAGGTGATAAATGGGTAGAGGTGTCAGAGTGTGAGTCAGGTACTGGCATTAATTAATGTTCTGAATAGTATTGGTAGTTGGGGAAAGGATAGGTAGACAAGGAACACACTCAATGGGTGAGGTGGTGGAAGTGCTGGGTTAGGCTGGCAGTTTGTGTAATGGACACTCTATTGAGTAATAATGATGGTAGGGTTCTAAACACAACCAAGCATTGAGAGTTATCATTTGTGATAATGCCAGGATTTATGTACTGGGATATGTATGTGTTATAATCTGGTATTGTTACAAGGTATTAGACAGATATACAAGTAGAAGATATAGGGATACCAATAACAAGGTGGTGGATATAGAAATGAAGGCAATTTTTTTTAGCACAAGACCACAGAAGCCTTGGATGCAACATTTCACATTGATTTCCTTTAACTAATGCCAAATGAATCTCAAATCTCCAGGATAGTTGAGCTTCAAAGAAAGTTTTCTCTTTCATTCTTGACTCTGAATTCTGTAAGTCAATTAAATTTTTTAACAGGCCAATTTGGCTTTACAAGTCAGAGCTGCCCAACTTAACAGAACAAAGAACCCCAAAACCAATGCAGCCACAGGGAGAATGTACAAACCCCTTACAGACAGCGCAGGATTCGATCACTGGTGCTGTAAAGGTATTGCGCTAGCTGCCACGCCAACTGTGCGACCACAATTGTCTTTTGATCATCAAAATCATACCCACTTCAAGAACTTCTTCTGGCAATTCATTCCAGATGGGATTATCCTCTGAGTGAACAAGTTGTCCTTTGTTCCCTTTAAATATCTCCCCTCTCACCTGAAACCTCTGCCGTCTACTTTGAGAATCATCTATCCTAGTGAAAGGACTCCAAACATTCACTCTATCCCTGCACCTCAAGATTTTCTATACTTCTATAAGGTCATAGGAACATAGGAAGTAGGAACAGGAGTAGGCCAAAAATAGCCCATCGAGCCTGCTCCGCCATTCAATACGATCATGGCTGATCTAATTTATGACCCAACTCCACCTACCTGCCTTCTCCCCATATCCCCCAATTCCTCTATCATGTAAAAATTTATCTAACCGAATTTTAAATATGTTTAATGAGGCGGCCTCAACCACTTCCCTGGTTAGAGAATTCCAAACATTCACTACTCTCTGGGAAAAACTATTTTTCCTCATCTCTGTCCTAAATCTACTCCCCCAAATCTTGAGACTGTGTCCTCTCATTTTAGTTTCCCTAACCAAAAAACCTTCCTACATCTATCCTATCCATACCCTTCATAATCCTATATGTTTCTATAAGATCTCCTCTCATTCTTCTGAACTCGAGCGAATACAATCCTAGATGATTTAATCTTTCATCATAAGTCAACCCCTTCATCCCAGGGATCAACCTAGAAAACCTCCTCTGGACTGTCTCCAAAGCCAGTATATCCTTCCTCAAATATGGAGACCAGAACTGGACACAGTACTCCAGGTGCGGTTTCACCAGTATCTTATACAGTTGCAACATTAGCTCCCTACTCCTGAATTCAATTCCTCTAGCGACGAAGGCCAACATTCTATTTGCCTTATTAATAATCTGCTGCACCTGCAACCTAACTTTTTGTGATTCATGCACAAGCACTCCCAAGTCCCTCTGCACAAAAGCATGCTGTAGTTTTTCACCCTTTAAATAATATTCAGGTCTTTTATTTTTCTTGCCGAAGTGGATAACCTCACACTTACTAACATTGTACTCCATCTGCCAGACTTTTGCCCACTCATTCAGCTTAACTATATCCCTCTGCAGACTCTCCACATCCTCATTACAATTTGCTCTTCCACTCAATTTGGTGTCATCCGCAAACTTGGCTACACCACATTTTGTCCCCTCCTCCAAGTCATCAATGTAAATGATGAACAGTTGTGGGCCTAACACTGACCCCTGCGGCACCCCACTTACCATTCTCTGCCAACCTGAAAAACTCCCATTATCCCAACTCTCTGCCTCTTGTCAGACAACCAATTTTCAATCCAGGCCAATGTACTTCCCTGGACTCCACTTTCCTGTATCTTACTGAGAAGTCTCTTGTGCGGTACCTTATCAAACGCTTTCTGGAAATCCAAATATACAACATCAACCGGTTCCCCTCTATCCACCGCACTCATTATATCCTCAAAGAATCCTAACAAGTTTGTCAAACAAGATCTTCCCTTTCTAAAACCATGCTGTGTCTGCCTGATTGAACCCTTACGTTCCAAAAGTTTCACTATTTCATCTTTAATGACGGCTTCAAGCATTTTTCAAACTACAGACATCAAGCTAATTGGCCGATAATTTCCATTCTTCTGCCAACATCTCTTCTTAAAAAGTGGCGTGACATTTACTGTCTTCCAGTCTGCCAGGACCTGCCCAGAATCCAAGGAATTTTGATATATGACCACCAATGCATCCTATAACTTCTGCCATTTCCTTCAGAACCCTTGGATGCACATCATCAGAACCAGGTGATTTGTCTGGCTTTAGTCCCATTAGTTTCTCCATCACTACTTCCTTTGTAACAACTATTTTATCAAGGCCCTCCCCAACATTCGCATCCTTAACTCCGCACTTGGGCATGCTGGACGTGTCTTCCACCATGAAGACTGACACAAAATATTTGTTTAATACCTCGGCCATTTCCTCATTTTTTGCTATAAGTTTTTCTTTCTCATCCTCCAAGGGTCCTATGTTAACTCTGGTCACCCTCTTCTGTTTTATATATTTATAAATTTTTTTGCTTTCTGTTTTTATATTTTGTGTCAATTTACTTTCATAATCCATTTTCCCATTTCTTATTACCCGCTTTGTAACCCCTTGTTGTCTCTTAAAGTTTTCCCAATCTTCCAGTTTCCCACTGCTCTTTGCAGCTTTGTACACCTGCGCCTTCAATTTTATACTCCTTTATTTCCTTTGTTAACTACGGAATATATTTTTGTTGAGCATTACAAAATATTTCTTTGAAAATCTTCCACTGTTCCTCAACATTATGGCATCATGACCTTCATAAAACAAAGTTTTGAGTATAAGAGTTGAGATGTAATGGTGAGGTTGTATGAGACATTGGTGAGGCCAAATTTGGGGTATTGTGTGCAATTCTGGTCACCTAACTACAGGAAGGTTATCAGTAAGATTGAAAGAGTACAGAGAAGATTTACCAAGATGTTGCCGGGTATTCAGGAGTTGAGTTATAAGGAAAGATTAAACAGGTTAGGACTTTATTCCTTGGTGCATAGAAGAATGAAGAGAGATTTCATGGAGGTTTACAAAATTATGAGAGGTACAGGCAGAGTAAATGCGAATAGGATTTTTCCATTTAGATTGGGAGAGTTTTAAATACGAGGTGACGTGGCTTTACGGTGAAAGGGGAAAAGGTTTATGGGAAACATTAGGGGAACGTCTTCATTCAGAGAGTGGTGGGAGTGTGGAATAAGCTGCCAGCTGACATGGTAAATGCACGGTCACTCTTAAATTTTAATAATAAATTGGATAGAGACATGAATGGGAGAGGTCTGGAGGATTATGGAATGGATTCAGGCTAATGGGACAAACGGAATAATATTTTGGCATGAACTAGAAGGGCCAAATGGCCTGTTTTATTTGCTGAAGTGTTGTATGGTTACAAGTCCAAGAAGTGTGCAATGACTGATTAATATTGCATTTTGTCTCAAGTCTTACATGTTAATGAACATCACAATGGCAAGCTCACCAGCAAACATTTCATTGTGCCATTCTGCAACCAATTACAGACTTTGAACGTTTTTCTGCTTTGTATATATGCAATTTGAACATCTGCTGACTGCACAATCTCAAAATTTGCTGATGACACAAATGGCAAAGAGTGAAAATGACAGTAAAAGGTTTCTGGAAGTAAGAGACATAATGGAATGGACAAAAAATGCATCAGATACTTTCTAATGTGGATGAGTAAAATAAAAATATATTCTGCATGAAAGTAAAAAAAAATTCCAGTGCACTTACTGAAAAGACACTGAAGAATATGGAACAGCAACTCAGATTGCTAAAAAGAAATTCCCTGAGAGCAGATTGTGCAAGTATAGAAGAAGAAACCGATTTGAATAGGAACATGGAATGCATGCATCAATAATTAAATATAGATTTTCAGAAAACAATGGTTAGATTACAGTTAATGTACCATGTGCAAATCCAGGCTTTTCACTTAAGAAATTATACTACATACAACATGGATGCATCAGCATGGAAAACAATCTTGATAAATAAGTACAAATATACTTACATTTATTGTGGCATTTAAAATAGTCCCCTTTCCTTATGAATTCATTTGTGTTGCAGAATAATTCAGTCAGTAAACAGCAGTTGTGACATTTCTTGTTTGCACTGGAAATCTGAGCAGGTACTTCAAGGCATTATTCATGCATGTGCTGATGTCATAACTGGCATATTCTGACATGTAGCAAACAATGGTAAATTTCTACAGAAGTATGGTGGAAAGTGTGCTGACCGGCTCCATCGTGGTCTGTTATGGGAACACAATACCTCGAGCATAAAACCCTCTGATAGGTGATGGATACAGTCCAGGACATCACAGGCAAAACCCTCCCCACTGTCGAATACATCTGCAGCAATGGTTCTAAACATTTGTCTCTCCATTCACATACTACTTACTACTTTGAGTAATCCCTATGCCATCGATGCTCTGTGATTAGTAAGGCATTACTTAAGGTGGTACGTGAATGGAAAGGGAAGGTTGAGAACCATTGCTCTAGACCCAATTGTCACTGAAAATATTTTGCTTGAGAAAAATTGTCATTGGCCCATTTCCTTTGGAGCTAAGAAAACCATGCACATAAAGAGGTAAAATTAAAACAGTGGCTTTCAAACTTTTTCTTTCCATCCACATACCACCTTAAGCAATCCCTTACTAATTACAGACCAACGATGGCATAGGGAATACTTAAAGTGGTATGTGAGTGGAAAGAAGAAAGGTTGAGAACCTTTGATCTACAGGGAACGCTACTGTTGGAAAGAAGCACCCATTGTTCTTGCTGCTGCCATCAGGAAACAAGTATCGGCACCACAAGACTTGCATCACCAGCTTCAGAAACAAATGCTACTCCTCCACCATCAAATCTCTCAACAACAAACTCATTCAGGGACTCATTTAAGGACTCTACTTGTACATTTTATGGTTTTTTTTGTTCTCTCTCACACTTTGTTTACATTGGTTATCTGTTTACAGTTCCTTATTTGTTTACATGTATACACTGCATAATTTTCTTGGCACTACCAATCTACCTCACCCACAGAAGAAGAATCTCTGAATTGTATGTGATGTAGTGCATGTCCTCTGACAATAAATCTGAAGCAACGGTCCTTTTGGGTAGGATATTGAATTGCCTGTTCTGGAAATGACTATTAATTGTTCGTTAGTGGTCACACCTCGAACAATCTTCATCCATTACTGCTACCCTTAAAAGCATGTCCTTTTAAGATAAAAGCCTCCACTGGTCTTGGCTGTCCTTGCATAGTACAGACCACTACCTGATCCCTATACCCTTACTCCAGGTCCTGTGTTCCTGTCCCACAGTATGCTAGGTCTCTTTGATAAGACAGAAACAATAACTTCCCTCCTTTTGTATTGCATTGGTCTCACCACAACCATAAATATTATGTTTTATTTCCTAATAACTTGCTATACCTGCTAATTAGTTGTTTGCAGCTCTCCCATGAGGGAACTGAGGTCCCACTTCACCTCAATAAGTTGTGATTTCTCCCAATATAGACAGCAAGTTTATATTTTTTTTCACATTTTCTGTGTACTCCATTTACTGGATCATTGCCCACTTAGCCTATTTGTATTCTTTAGAGGTCTCATTACCTTCCTACCAATTTCAGTATCATTATCAATTTTAGCAACCAGGCCTTTGTGACCCTCATCTAAACATTTACATAAATTGCAAACAATTGCTACTTCAGCACCAATCCCTATAACACAGAACTCTTAACATCTTGCTAATTGGACGACCATCCATTTTTGCCAATAGTTTGTTTCCTGCTAGTCAGCTGCACTTTTCAAGTTTTGGTTACTTTTTGAAGTAATCCACATATTATCTGTAACTATACCTTGAAACACTGGACTTATGACATGTTTAGCCATCTGACCATAGTTTCCTGTTTTTTTGCCTTTATGTTCAATAAAGGACAGTCTTGCTATTTTCCAATTAAATAGAAGCTTGCCCGAATACAGGCCATGCCATTTCATTTCAACATCAGGAAGAAATCCATCAGAACTGCAGCATTCCAGAATGACTCCCATTCAACAATAAATGGGAAACCTCCTGTACTTTTCAAATCCACTCCTTTCAAACCTCTTCCATCTACCTGGGAGCACAAATAAGACCTCAACATGACATTTCAAAAAGGATAGAATCAGAAGAAATTTACAGCACAGAAAGGACATTCAACCCATGGTATCTGTACTAGTCTTTAAAAAAATTGTAATAAACTTCAACGGGGATTTTATCTGTAGGTTGCACCTGGCAATCAGAGTCAGGTGACTCAGGCAGTTGGAGTTGAAAAGCTCTGATCAGTAGGAAACTGATTAGACAATAGAAGTCGAGTGATCCAGAGAACTTATGACACAGGTTGGTATTAGTACATTTCAACTCAGCAGTCAAGAGAGATGGTACTATTGGCTAGAGTTTCACACAGTACATGCAGCAGTGAGTAGAAAGTTTACAACTAATTTGTTTTTTTTTTCCTCTACAAATCCATTCTTATTTTACTTTCTGGAAAACTAAAGTTTCATAAGCCTGCAGGCTATACCTGTTCAAATACATGCATTTTGTACCTAGACACTGTTTAAAACATGGTGAGGAATTCAGAATGTTTTAGAAAGTGAGCTTCTGACCTCTATTGCTTCCTAGGTGATAATATCTTTCCTCATTGTTCTCTAATTTTATTTTACTAATTCCTTTGTGATTTTTGACCACTTCAGTAACTGAATTAAATCTTTCCCATTGATGCTACCTTGGCTCCTCTCTTGTTTCCCCTTGGCCTCCTCAGTTCCCCTAAAAAGAACTCATCTTATCCAACCATTCCTCATTGCCTACATTATCCAATCCTGCCAGACAGCAATCTTGTAATTATACCCAGTGCCATCTCTTGCACAATCATGTTTTTTTTTTGTATCTGAAAGGAGAAACCTCTGAAGCTGCACCTTTTCTTCAGTATTGCACTGAAGTGTCAATCAAAATGTTAGTGTGCAAGTCTCTGGACTGGCACTTGAGCCATAAAATCAGTCTTGAGCAACTATCATCTGCCTGACCAATATGAGGACTACTAACTAAAAATAATAACATAACAAACAAAAGCAGGAGTAAGTCACTCAGCTTCTCATGTTTTATCAATCAAATCATGGTGGCTTTCTATGTAAGAACCACCTTCCTGCACTTTTCCCTTTATTTCAAATATTGTCTGTCTCCATTTAGAACCACAACTGGTATCAATAAAAATGTCTAATGCATCAATTAAGCAGAGCAGATGAAAAAATTTGGTAGAGTTTTTAAAGCTGTCAAGAGTCCTTTTGTTTGAACAATTAAAAGGTACATTGTGCTGTTTGTTGTTAAATTAGTAGGTTAACACACCCTGATTCATATCACTCATTTATATGAGCATAGGATGTTTTTGTCAGAGGGAATGGGTAAGGAAGAGAATATTGGAAAGTTCAGATAAACTGGGTCAAGCATTTGAGCCAGATGATAGAGAAGAATTAGTATTGTATTTCCTAAGGAAGAAGATAGCATGGTCAAGATAACCATAGGTCTACACCTCCAATGTTATGCCCTCTACATACTCCCAATGTACGGTGCAGGGTTCTGGGCTCATGTACTCCATCTGCCTATTTGACCATTGTTGCAAATCAATATGCAAAAGTCTAGTATGTAACTGAGAAAGTACATGGGGTTGAGGAAGACCGTCTTCTACTCCAGTTCTGAATTGTCCGAAGAAACCCATGTCGGAATTGGACGCACTCAGAGGTGAGTTGGAATACCAGTTGCTACTGGTGTTTCGCAGGGGTGAGTTTTGGGGACACTTTTTTTGATGTAGTATACTAATGATTTGCATTATGGAATGAGTAGCTTTGTGGCCAAGTTTGCAGATGATATGAAGTTTGGTGGATGAGCAGGTAGTGTAGAGAAAAGAGGGAGGCTGCAGAAGGACTTAAGACAGATGAAAAAAATGGGCAGAAAAGAGGCAAATGAAATATAATGTTGGAAAGTGTATGGTTACTCAACTTGGTAGAAAAAAATGGGCAGGTTATTTTTTTTTAATGGGGAAATAAAATGGAAAATGCCCAGATGTAAAGGAACTTGGGAGTTCTCATGCAGGATAGCCTGAAGGTATACATGTATGTTGTGATGCTGGTGAAGGAGGCAAATGCGACACTGACATTCATTTCAAGAGGAATAGAATATAAGAGCAGAGATGTGATGTTGAGACTTTATAAGGCACTGATGAGATCTCACTTGGAGTTATGTGAGCAGTTTTGGACTCCTTATTTAAGAAAAGATCAGAATTAATTGTCATGGACATTTCACGAGATTGGTTTGCAGCAACATCAACATCTATATAAACAACCTTGCAAAATAAATTAAAAAATAGTGCAAGAAAGGAAATAGTCAAAGTAAGGCAGTGTCTTTGGTTCATTGATCATTCAGGAATGTGATTGCAGTGGGGAAGAAGCTGTCCTTGTACTGTTGAGTGCTCATCTTCATGCTCCTGTACCTTGTTCCCGTCGGTGGCAGAGTGAAAAGGGCATGGTGAGGGTCTTTGAGAACGGAGGCTGCTTTCTTAAAACACTGCTTCTTTTTGATGTCCTTGATGGAGAGAAGACAGCTGCCCAAGGTGTCACCAGCCGAGTTAACAACCCTCTGGAGGTGTGGAGACATTCGAAAGTGTTCAAACAAAGTTCACTACGATGATTCTGGAAATGAAAATGTTATTGTATGAGGATGATTTGACAGTTCTTGGCCTGTATTCATTGGACTTTAGGAGAATGAGGGGGAAACTCATTGAAGCATTTTGAATGTTGAAAAGCATGGACAGAATAGATGTAGAAGAGTTGTTTCCCATGGTGGGAAGTTCTAGGACAAGAGAATGTAACATCAGGATGGACAGACGTCTGCTTGAAACAGAAATGTGTAGGAATTTCCTCAACCAGAGTGTTGTCAATGGAATTTGTTGCCTTCGGAAATGTTGTTGAACTGAGGAAAACATGGGCACAAGTATGACCTTTTGGGCTGTGGACTGTCATTATAAAGGATGGATTTCTGCTAAGAACTCTGCAACTTTTGATACAACTGAGTGCTGACTCACCAATTGCTTGGAACTTTTGAGAACAAAGGGAGAATTTAGCTGTGAAACAGAGAGCAGCAGTTGGAACGGCGGAGGGCAGCTGCAGAGCTGTGTGAAATGCACATGCCTCATATGTGAGGATTCATAAGATTCCTGCAAAGCAACATCAGTAATTTCTCTCATCCTTTATTATCAGTTAAAGAATTGAACTTGGACATTGAACTTTGAGATTGAATTCTGTGGAATGTATTTTTTGAACTGACTTACTTGACTGACTGACCTGGGTTTTTTGGGGGGATTTTTCCTTTTTGAATATTGGGCACAGACTCCAATGGACTGTATTTTCCAAATACACACAGTTTCTAAATATATGATATCTGCATATTTGCTACAGACACATATAGTGGGGTTAATTGTGTTAAGACATAATATTGTTAAGAGTTATTAATAAATATAGAGTTAGAAATTTAACCCTTTTGTACTGCATCTTTTGTTGTGGCTGGTTTGAGACCCAACAGTAGTTCTGTGAAAGTGGCAACATAGTTCAACAGGGTGATGAATGTGTACAACACTATAATAGAGATGGGGGATCATGTTACAACTGTACGAGACAACACTTGGAGGATTGAGTAGAGCTGTCAGAGTAAGTGGTAGAGGCCGGCACAATTATGATATTTAAGACATTTGGACAAGTACATGCATAGGAGAATATGGGTAAAATGTAGACAAATGAGATTAACTGAGGCAGGCACCTTGGTTGGAATGAAAGTTGAGCTGAAGGACCTGCTCCAGTGTTGTATAACTCCATGACTCTCTGGCTATCAAAGATGCTTTATTTTACCAAAATGCCCATTACTTATGAAAGAATTTTGAAATGAAATATATAAAAATTATTTAGTGGCCCCTGCATGAATTTAGACCTTGTCTGAATGGATCTGACTGCCCACAGTCAGTCACTTCTGACTCACGCCAAACAACTCCATGGAGTCTCAAACAACTCCATGGAGCTCAGACAGGAGCTCATGTCTCCCTCTCTGCCACTCACCTCACCACTGAACATGAGAATGAAGTAATTGTGTACAAGATAGAGGAATTTGGCATCCAGCTTTATACCTTTATTAGGGTCACCATCCTTCTGGGAATTATTTTTCTTCACAATTTTTTTAACATAAATTCCAAAGTTTTAATGATTTTTGCCTCAAATTTATTTGAATCATGAAATATATTTAGAAACAGTTATTTTGCACATTGTTATCCAGATGTAGAAAGGATATCACTGAACTACAAATCACTGAGATTTGGGCTTGAATTATAATGAGATGCTGGCTAAATTGGGACCTTTATTTTTCATGGAACCCAGGGAGGCTGACAGAGGGAATATTATACAATCATGCAGGACATGAGTAAGGTGGCTAGTCACAGCTTTTTTTCCTCTCAGGATGGAGGAGTGGGGGTGCGGGGGGAGAAACTAAAACTAGAAGGCATAGATTTCAGGTGAAAGGAAAAAGAAACCTGACGGGCACTTTTTCACACAGGGTTTTGTATATACGGAACAAGCCACCAAAGTAAATAGTAAACTGGGTATAACTGTAGGCTGTACTGTAGTCTAGTGTTCTATGTTCTAATGTTTAAAGAGATTTCGACTGGTACATGGCCAGAAAAGGTTTTGTGGGATATTAGCCAAACCCAAGCATATGATAGTATCATGGTTAGAACCTTGATTGGCATACATTGTTTGGGAAGGAGGCCCTATTATTGACTTTAGTTTGAGATTCTTTGATACCTGCATTCTGTTAGAGATCAACAGGACATTCTGGAGACTGGCCTCAATGATAAGTCACTAAAGACTTACTTTCCTTAACTTCTATTTCAACATTTTAATCATTCACCCAGTTCATCAGCTGTGGCTCTTCAGTTTGCAAAGTACACATTTTATCCAATTTAGATGCAGAAAACAAATACCGGTAGTTAAGGTGAGGGAATTATATGTTCAGTTGGGTTCTGCTCAACCACCTCCGGTTAAGTTTGGGAAAATGCACTGTAATGGAAGATTCTAACTGTTTTTTTTTATAACCATATAATCACTTACAGCTCAGATCAGGCCAGTTTGGCCCTACTAGTCCATGCCATAACAAATCCCCACCCTCCTAGTCCCACTGACCAGCACCCATCCATACCCCTCCAGTCCTCTCCTCTCCATGTAACTATCCAGTCTATCCTTAAATGTAACCAATGATCCCGCCTTAACCACGTCTGCTGGAAGCTCATTCCACATCCCTACCACTCTTTGCGTAAAGAAATTTCCCTTCATGTTCCCCTTGTAATTTTCCCCTTTCAATCTTAAACCATGCCCTCTAGTTTGAATCTCCCCCACTCTTAATTGAAAAAGCCTATCCACATTTACTCTGTCTGTCCCTTTTAAAATCTTAAACACCTCTATCAAGTCCCCCTCAATCTTCTACGCTTCAGAGAAAAAAGCCCCAGTCTGCACAACCTTTCCCTGTAACTCAAACCTTGAAATCCTGTCAACATTCTCGTGAACCTTCTCTGCACCTTTTCTATTTTGTTTATATCTTTCCTATAATTTGGTGACCAAAACTGTACACAGTACTCCAAATTTGGCCTCACTAATGCCTTGTACAATTTCATCATAACCTCCCTACTCTTGAATTCAATAATACGATTTATGAAGGCCAGCATTCGAAATGCCTTCTTCACCACACCATCTACCTGAGTATCAGCCTTGAGGGTACTATTTACCATCACTCCTAAATCCCTTTGTTGCTCTGCACATCTCAATAGCCCATCATTTAATGCATATGACCTATTTAGATTTGCCTTTCCAAAATGTAACACCTCACACTTATCTGTATTAAATTCCATCAGCCATTTCTCAGCCCACACCTGCAGCCTTCCTAAATCACCTTTTAATCTACGGTAATCTTCCTCACTGTCCACAACACCACCAATCTTTGTATCATCCGCAAACTTGCTTATCCAATTCTCCACCCCTACTTCCAGATTGTTAATATATATAACAAGCAAGAATTGACCCAGGACCGATCCCTGAGGAACTCCACTAGTCACCGGCCTCCAATTGGACAAACAATTTTCTACCACTACTCTCTGACACCTCCGATCCAACCATTGCTGAATCCATTTCACTACCTCCTTATTTATACCTAATGCCTCCACCTTTTTTCCTCACCCCCTGTGGGGAACTTTGTCAAAAGCTTTACTAAAGTCTAAATAGACAACATCCACAGCTTTCCCTTCATCCACCTTTTTTTGTAACCCTCTCGAAAGACTCAATCAGGTTTGTCAAGCATGATCTACCCCTGACAAAACCATGCTGATTACTCCCTATCAATATCTGTACCTCCAAATATTTGTAAATACCATCCCTCAGAACACTTTCCGTCAACTAACGCACCACAGACGTCAGACTCTCGGGCCTAAAATTCCCTGGTTTACATTTGGACCCTTTCTTAAACAACGCCACCCTCCAATCTTTGGCACTACCCCTGTGACCAGTGACATCCTAAATATCTCTGTTAATGGCCCCACTATCTGTCCACAAGCCTCCCTGAGTGTCCTTGGGAATATTTTGTCCGGTCCCGGAGATTTATCCACCTTTATCTTTTTCAACACAGCCATCACTACCTCCTGGTTATCCTTATATGCTTCATGACCTCCCCACTATTTTTCTTTACTTCAACTGGTTCAACATTTGTTCCCCTAGTGAACATTTTTTCCCCTAGTGAATAATCTTTTACTTTTAATGTACCTATAGAAACCCTTTGGATTTATTTTTACTCTGTCTGTCAAAGCCTCTGTGCCTTTTTTTGGCCTTTCTAATTTCTTTCTTAAGATTCCTTCTACACTCCTTGTAGTCCTCCTTCAAACTCTCAGCTCCCTGCTCTTTATACCTCTTGTACACCTCCCTTTTTCTCCTAACCAAATTTCCAATATTCCTCGAAAACCAAGCCTCCCTATGACTTCCAGCCTTTCCTTTGATCCTCACTGGGACATATCTACCCTCAAAATTTCTTTTTTGAATATCCTCCATTTTAAATTTCCATCCTTACCTGAAAATATCCTGTCCCACTCAATACTCCCCAAATTCTTTCTTATTCCTTCAAAATTTGCTCTTCTCCAATCCAGAACCTTAACTTTAGGCCCCTCCTTGCTCTTCCCTAAAACTACCCGTAAACTAACAGAGTTATGATCACTAGACCCAATTTGTTCTCCAACATTAATGTCCGATACCTGACCTAGCTCATTCCCTAACAGGAGATCTAGTATTACACCGTCCCGAGTTGGTTCTTCTACTAATTGATTTAAAAATCAATCTTGGACACATTTAACGAATTCTAGCCCATCCAGCCCTCTAACTGTATGGGTATCCCAATCAATGTGAGGGTAGTTAAAATCTCCCATGATCACTACCTTATGATTTTCACACATATACGTTATCTCTCTACACATTTGTTCCTCTAATTTTCTTGGCCCATTTGGTGATCTGTAATACACCCCTATTAGGACCCTCATGCCTCCTTCACCCCTCAATTCCACCTAAACAGCCTCACTGGACGATCCCTCCAGACCATCCTGCCACCTCATGGCAGTAAAGTCCCCCTTTTTTACCCCCTGCTCTATCACATCTAAAACAAATGTATCCTGGAATATTAAGTTCCAGTCCTGCCCCTCCTGTAGCCAGGTCTCACTAATTTCCACAATATCATGACCCCCAAGTATCTGTCTGTGCTCTAAGCTCATATACCTTGTTAATTATGCTTCTTGCATTAAAATATATGCATTTCCGAGAATGACCCTCACCTATATTCTCTTTTCTACCTTTTACCCTAATCTTCATCCTACCTTTGTTATCGTTATTATTCCTATCTAGGTGGCCATGCCCCTTGACACTGCACTCACACTCTGCTTCTGCAAAGCTAAGAACCTGCTTGTTTATACTTTTGCAGCTTTTTCTTCTGCAAGGCTGAGAACCTGCTTGTTTTTAGAATCAGCAGACATAAGCTAAATTCCACCGAGGGGCCAGAGATGCTGTTATCTGAAAAGGACATCTGTGTACCAGGAACATTTAATCTTTCTGCTTGGTTTGGTCACAGACTGTCAGAGGCCTAGCCTTGAAGCAAAATAAACCATTGTATTCAAAGTGATAAGCTGAAAAAAAATATGTTATTCGATAGAAGCCTAGTATGCTAGCTTGCTTGCTTATCTTTCTTGCTGTGCTGGGAATAGGTGCTTGGGTAAGCAGTTTTTGGGTAATTTAAGCCATGGTCCTGCTGCTGAAGTTTGAGACTCTCTGAGAGGTGGCAATATCTCTTAGTAAGAAGAAGAACTTCTAGAGTCCAGCCAACGTCCCGGTCGGGGGAGGTGGAGAAGCTGCTACCGACGCCCTGACAACCTACTACAAGTGTGCAGTCGTTGCCTCGCTTCGTCAGTTGGGACCAGTCCAAGCGTTGATAAGTATAGTTGGGAAGGGCTTGCATATTGTAGTTTGAAATCATCTTTTGAATTTGTAATAAACATTTGTATAAACTGAACTGCTCTCGGTGTGTATATCTATTTTATTTTGGTAGCTCAAACACTGTGACCAATCTAAAACGAACAAAATGAGAGGTACAAGTTTACCCTACACAATTGGCGCTGCGAGCAGGGCACCGGTAGCAGCTTTTCCACCTCCCCCGACCAGGACGTTGGCTGGACTCTAGAAGTTCTTCTTCTCTCCGAGAGGTGGCAACATCTCTCAGCAAGAAGAACTTCTAGAGTCCAGCCAACGTCCCGGTCGGGGGAGGTGGAGAAGCTGCTACCGACGCCCTGACAACCTACTACAAGTGTGCAGTCGTTGCCTCGCTTCGTCAGTTGGGACCAGTCCAAGCGTTGATAAGTATAGTTGGGAAGGGCTTGCATATTGTAGTTTGAAATCATCTTTTGAATTTGTAATAAACATTTGTATAAACTGAACTGCTCTCGGTGTGTATGTCTATTTTATTTTGGTAGCTCAAACACTGTGACCAATCTAAAACGAACAAAATGAGAGGTACAAGTTTACCCTACACAATTGGCGCTGCGAGCAGGGCACCGGTAGCAGCTTTTCCACCTCCCCCGACCAGGACGTTGGCTGGACTCTAGAAGTTCTTCTTCTCTCCGAGAGGTGGCAACATCTCTCAGCAAGAAGAACTTCTAGAGTCCAGCCAACGTCCCGGTCGGGGGAGGTGGAGAAGCTGCTACCGGCGCCCTGACAACCTACTACAAGTGTGCAGTCATTGCCTCGCTTCGGCAAGAGGTATAAGAATGAGAGGTATAAGTTTACCCAAGACATGCACACCACAGGTTGTGATGCTAGGTAATGGGTTGGGTCCTGTATGGGCCCTTTGTAGGTTCATTTGCCATCCTCACAGAATTATCCACGTCCATTATGCCAGCATGTAAAGACAATCTCTTATTGCTTGGAAATTTAATGCTTGAAGCTTGTTCTCATTTATAATTCATTAAATTAGTCATTGTAGTTATGCAATAAGTTATAACATTTTATCTTCACTCTACTTAAGACTGACTGATTATTGTCAGTCAACAAAAAAGTAACCCCTCAATCTGAGTTCAACTAGAAATCCCTTAAACCTGAGGTGTAATGGCTTTTTAATATCTTCACGAATGCATTGAGATCAGCAAGTTTATATTCAAAATGACAGAAGTATATTTACAAGCCACCCAGTCACTATTTACATGGTATATCTCTGAATCTATGAACCTGTGACATTATTTAAGAAACATGGACAGTTAGAGCACATATCTCTGCTGTCTAATATGATCAAAATATTGTTCTTTGGCTTGGCTTCGCGGATGAATATTTATGGAAGGGGTAAAAGTCCACGTCAGCTGCAGGCTCGATTGTGGCTGACAAGTCCGATGCGGGACAGGCAGACACGGTTGCAGCTGTTGCAGGGGAAAATTGGTTGGTTGGGGTTGGGTGTTGGGTTTTTCCTCCTTTGTCTTTTGTCAGTGAGGTGGGCTCTGCGGTCTTCTTCAAAGGAGGTTGCTGCCCGCTGAACTGTGAGGCGCCAAGATGCACAGTTTGAGGCGATATCAGCCCACTGGCAGTGGTCAATATTAACTTGTAAATAAATATAGAATAGAATGTATCACTCTTCAAGATAAATTGCACTTTCCTATTGAAATCAAGAGGCTTTATGAAGGTCAATGGCTGCTAATAAAATGTGGTCTGATTGGTGAAGATTCCCCTTGTCATTTTGAGTGTTAATAATCTTGACTAGAATTCAGTTTCCTTCAGTGCCCAATATAGAACCACTTTTTCAAATATTAAGTATTTATAAGTAACATTTGGATTTGCTCCTCAGTTTGACTCCTGTATACTTTGTTAACTTTTCAATCCACCATTTAATAGATGGAGATATGTTAGGAATGATAGATTTAGCTATTCAGTTCTGTATAATTAATTACCAAGTTGAACCTAATTAGATTTGAGAGCAGAATGGAATTTATATTTTAAATATATTTATATAACAGTATTTTAGCACTTGATTTCATTGGACACCCACTGAGATTTATAAATTCACTGTGAAATTCAATTTATGTTTGCTAAATACTAATTTTACTATGGCACATCACATGTCATTTTTTTAAAGCAGTTCTTGGTCATCTGAGTATATTTCTTGCCCCTAAGGATGTTTTCAACATACATTTCATTTGTGCATATCCACAAAATGCTGTCCCATAATTTTTCTGCCATGTTTAGTATCATTTTCACTTTTTGGTCCACTAGTCTCAAGAAAATACATGCAATAAAATTGATTCTCATCCCATGAAATTTAAAATTTACCCTCCGTAGACACTAATAACCTATTACAAGTCAAGTACCCATTAACCAAAATGCATTAGACAAGAAGTGTTTCAGATTTTGGATTTGTTTTCCAAATTTTGGAATAATGTGTTTAATAATGTGAAAAATGTTTTGTATTTACCAAAAAAAAGTTGATCTCTGCTTACAAAAGAAAATAAATGCAACACCAAGTACTAGAAATTCTGCTGGATGGCAAAAAAAAAAATCACAGTGAATAATACATGTAGGTCTGGTAGTGAAGATGGTTGATAACAAACTGGTCCACTTGTGGTGTCATGTCGGCGCTCAAAAAGTTTTGGACTTTGGAACTTCAGATCAAGGGTACTCTATTGTAATCCTTTGTTGACATGGATTTTGATTTTAATCTATTCTTTTGCCAGCTGCATAATGGATAGGTGCAACCACTCATCATCCTGTCTAAATCTACAAATGACATTTTTGTGTATGCTTAGAAATAGAGCATTGATCAGCCTTCCACAGTTTATTCATCCAGTATCACAATTCACATTTCAGTATGTATTAAGATTATTATAGGATAATTGGAAAGTGCTGAGTTTTTAGTGACAAAGGACAGGAACTTCAACAAACTGAATTTCAGTAATCTAACACAAAATCCATACATGATATTATACATTTAATCCATGCAATAGGGGGATAAAATGTTATTGCTAGATCTCAATTGTGTACCAGACTTTCAAATTTTCATGAGGATTTGTCTACTTGTTTATTGGGAGCAAGGCATGGAGTTGATTTTATTCAGAAATTCAATGAAATGGGGAAGTCACGTGATCAGGACGACATAGGACATGGGATCCCAATCCTCCCAGGAAAACAGGAAAAAAATAATCTTTTAATGAACTAAGATGAAGTTAAATAGGAAAAAAACACTGGAAGAATAATATATTTACCTTTTAGGATGTATCCAAATAAGAAAAATTTCATTATTGGATCATCTCGTAGTGTCTCCAAAGAATTCAAAGGGAGACCTCCATCGCAGAAGGTGCCTGGACCTGGAATTATGATAAAGTCCTGGTGGTAGAATGAATTGGAGGGGTGTCCTGGTATACTTGTACTCACTTTGTTCATTTTAGATTGGTCACAGTGTTTGAGGTACCGAAAGAAAACAGAGACACACACTGAGAGTACTTCAGTTTATACAAATCTTTATTACTAAATCTAAAGCTGATTTCAAACTACAATATGCAAGCCCTTCCCAATTATACTTATCAACACCTGGACTGGTCCCAACTGCTGAAGCAAAGCAATGACTGCACACTTGTAGTAGATTGTCAGGGCGCCGATAGCAGCTGCTCCACCTCCCCCATCTGGGACATTGGTTGGACTCTAGAAGTTCTTCTTCTTGCTGAGAGATGTTTTCACCCCTCGTAGAGTCTCAAACTTCAGCAGTGGGACCATGGCTTATATTACCCAAAAATTGCTTACTCATAGCCCATCACCCTGAATAAATGATTTTCTTATCTTCAAGGTCTCCTGACAGTCTGGGACCAACAAAAGACAACTGCATCTCTGAGCCTCATGGTTTATATTAGATTATGTCTTCTGATTTACATGTATACATTTTTGCATAAGCTGGTCTAAATCCTCCATTACAAGGCGACACTTGTAGATGCGTACCTCCTGAAGACTGGGGAAAATGACATTGGACAAGAAGGGAGTGTGTCACTGAGCATGCCTGAATCAGCAGGCGAGCACAAGCCACTTGAGGATGTATTAGCTTTGAAGAAAGATTTATCTGAATGGAATTTCTTGCAAGGAACAGAATCTATAGGGACTTCACAGAAGGAGCTTGTAAGAAAAAATGTTGCAATCTACGCCAGGAATGGCTAAATAAATAGTATATTTGAAGTTTGAAGTAAAACATATAAATATAAAATTTATCAAGTTGGAAAAGATCCAAGATGTGGGTAAAATAAATCATAAAGTTAAAAAAGTGGAAGCTAAGGTTGAAAATGTACAAGAGAAAGTTGGAAAACTGAAGAACAAAGTTATGGTGAGATCTGTTGAAAGGAAGAAATGTTTTGAAAAAAATGATAATGTTGAAAATTTTAGTAGAAGAAATAATATTAAAATTGTTAGATTGAAAGAGGGAGAAGAAAAACAAAATACAATTTGATTGTATCTTGTGGTGGTGGTGAATAAATTGAAAGTCCTATTGAAATTAAAGGGGCACATAGAGAGCCCTTAGGCCACGACCATAACTGGAAGAAAAGCCCCGCTCTATAGTGGTTAAATGTTTAAAATATCAAAATAAACAAAAATATAGCTTTGGTGTTTGAAAGAGACTTGAATATCATGGATCAAAGATTTTCTTCTACTTGGATATTAGTTCACAATTGTTGGCCAGAGGAAGAGAGTTCAATCCAGTTTTTGAAAAAAAACTCTTTGGGGAAAACAGGCTACAAATTCATATTTTGTTATCCAGCTGTGTTAAAGATCTCATTACTTGGTGGCAACAAGAAATTGTTTACAGATTGTAAACAAGTGGCAGATTTTGTGGAGACATTACCTATGATTGAATGGAGGGAATGAGATTTGTTTATTTTATTGGTTGATAGAAGTTGATTATTAAGGTTGATACATCGTTGAAAGATGTGTATACCTGTGAGGTCATGGGTGTTGGGTTCTGGGAACCTTTGATTATTTATTTTTTTGCGGCAGTCACCGCATCACGCATAATAGAGGAGGGTGGTGCTGTATTCCTTAAACTGCGCCAGTGGAGGGAATTTTTATTTACTTATTATAAATTATGTATTAATCAACAGTATGGTTTAATTCATTATTATTTCTCTTTTTTTTCTCCACATCTGGATTTCAAGAAGAGTTGGAGTAGTTCAGATTTATATTATTGGTCGATAGTTTGGGTAGATATAAAGGAATAGTAGGTTGAAGTAAGATTTGAATGATTGGAGGATAAGTTGGACAGATATAAAGGAAAAATATCATATATATTAATAAATGGAAGAGGTAGTTTATTTATATTAAATTCATTAATTGATAAGGATTGTTTTGAGATGAAGAGATTAATGAGACAACTTTCACACACACACACACACACACACACACACACACACACACACACACACACACACACACACACACACACACACACACACACACACACACACACACACACACACACACACACACACACACACACACACACACACACACACACGTGTGTGAACCCATTTTTCTCCAATGAAAACTGTTCAGAATCTTCAACAATAAAGATCCCTGTATTTCTGAGTCAGCCCATTGCATTGACATGGTTTCCTGCCTTCTTCGTGACCAAATTTATCATCTCATTAACAAGCATTTTGTTGTTAGTTACCTTCAAAGAACAAAGACAATTCCATGTGGAACCAAAATGTCATGCAGGCCCTGCCTATGATCAAGGTTCACCCGTTCTGTTGAAGTCCTCCAAATGTCATCAGTTCCTGGAATAGCTCATAACTTTGAACTGAGGCAAAGTTGGCCTACAATGTGCAGCATGCAGCCACAATGGAATTTTATAGAGGTCACAATTGGGATCCTCAAGATTCTACAGGAACCCTGCAGAACCATAGAATGCTACAGCATAGTAAACAGGCCATTTGGCCTTTCTAGTCTGTGTCAACCACTATTTTGCTCATCCCACTGACATGCTTCAACTCCATAACCCTCCAGAATTCTCCCATCCATGTTTCTATCAAATCTATTCTTAAAACAAGATAAAGCTAGGATTCACCACATTAGAAAACAGTCCATTCCACACTCCCACCGCTCTCTAAGTGAAGAGCTTTCCCCTAAATCTTTCTCCTTTTAGCTTAAAACTATAACATCTTGAATTCATCTCCCCCAACCTAAGAGGAAAAAGCCGCCTTACATCCACTCTGTCTATAACTCTCATAATCTTCTAAAGCTCTTTCAAATCTCCCCTCATTATTCTTTGTTCCAAGGAATAAAGTCCTAACATTTAATAATTTCCTGTAACTCAACTCCTGAAAATCCAGCAACATCCTAATAAATCTTCTTTGCATTCTTTCATTCTTATCGATATCCTTCTGAAGTTAGGTGATCATGACTGCACACAATATTCCAAATTTGGTTTCACCAATGTCTTAGACAATTCAACATAACATCCCAAATCATACACTCAAAATACTTAGAATTTAAAAGGCTAAGATGCTGAAAGCTTTCTTTACAATCCTGTCCAGCTGTTAGACGACCTTCAGGGAATTATATATCTGTATTTCCAGATCTCTTTGCTCCTCCGCATTCTTCAGTAACCTACCATTACAGTGGATGTCCTACCTTGCTTTAACCTTCCAAAATACATCACTTCACACTTGACTGCATTAAAGCCCTTCTGCCACTTTTTGGCCCATTCCTCCAGTTTGTCCAGATCCCTTTGCAAGCTTTGAAAATTTTCATTGCTGTCCACAACATTTCCAATCTTAGTGACATTAGCAAATTTGCTGATCCATTTTATCACATTATCATCCAGATTGTAGTGGCTACTACAGTAGATGCTACTAAATAAAGGCCAATACATACAACTCAAGACTGGTTTATTGCACACAGTCACACAGCCCTTTTATTCCCTGCCTGTTAATGAGCTCGTTAGTGCTAAAACTATGAGCCATTGGTGCCCCGCACCTTTAGGAAGGGGCTTCATTTGGTCTACTCACTGTACTTTGGCACCCAGCACTGCTAGCCCGTGATGTGTCAGGTAAGTCTGTGAACTGATGGTGGCAGTTCGCAATACCATGATGTGCACCCGCTACAACACCCCCCAGAATCTTCACCGTAAATTAAGATGCCAGATACGCTCGACTTAGGTGGACATCCACGTCGCCTGGTTTGAGAGCACTAAACTGGTGAAGTAGGATCAGTATGGGCAGGTTTAAGTCTATCCACGCTGAATAGCTGTGGATGCCCTCCGATATCTAATGTACATGCCACTCCATCTCTCTTAATCACACAAAATGGTCCTTCATATAGTTTAAGTAACAGTGACCCTGGAACCTGTCTTCGTATGAATACAAATTCAGTGATTAATAGTGATTTGGGCACTTGTTGCCTGGGTTTCCCATGCCAGTTAGGATGGTTTCCTATTAGCAATAGCCTTGTGGAGTTGTTGCAGGCCATCCATGTCTGAATTGCTTGTGAAGTGAATATTTCCTGGAACCATAAGGGTCGTACCATGCATCAATTCTGCAGACGATGCAGACAGATCTTCTTTTGGAGCTGTTCATACTCCTAGTAGAACCAAGGTAGTTCATCGACCCAGTTGGGGCCGATGAGGTGGGCCTTCAGTGAAGATTTATGTTGTCGATGGAAACGTTCCACCAGGCCGTTGGACTGCAGATGGTACACAGTAATGTGGTGCAATTGTGTACCACAAAAACGAGCCAAGGAAGCCCATAATGCTGAAGTGAACTGCGGTCCACGGTCCGAAGTTATGTGTGTAGTCACTCCAAATCTAGCAATCCAATTTAAGATGAACACTCTAGCACATGCCTCAGTATCACTGACTGGTAATAGAATGGCCTTTGGCCAGCATGTGAAGCAGTCTACTACCGTGAGAATATACCTTGTGTCCTGTGATACTGGTAATAGCCCAACTAAATCCATGTGCACATGCTCAAATCTTCTGTGTATTGTCAGGAAAGGCTGCAGGGGTGCTTTGGTGTGGTGTTGAATTTTTGCAGATTGGCAAGATATACACGTTCATGACCATTGCGCAATGTCTTTTTTCAGACCATGCCACATGTACTTGTTTGACATTATTTTGTCTGAAGTCCTGATGGATGGGTGTGATAGATTGTGAATGTCATCAAAAAGACGCTGTCGCCAAGATAATGGGACCAATGGTCGAGGATAGCCCAATGAAACATTGCAAAGGAGTTCTGGTCTACCTTGTTGTGGTACCACCTGTTGAATGTCGAGTCCAGTAATAGCTGTACTGTATGCCTGTATATACAGATCCGCGGATTGTGCCGCAGCCAGTTCAGCAATGTTGACTCCACCTTGAATATGGCACACACTTGATCTAGCGAGCACATCTGTGACCAGATTGTCCTTTCACGAAATATGAAGTGTGTCCATTGTAAATTCCGAAATGTAGGAAAAATGTCATTGTTGTCTTGCCGACCAAGGATCTGTGACTTTGCTAAAGGCAAAAATGAACAGTTTATGGCCTGTGAATATGGTGAAATGTCGACCTTCCAAGATATAACAAAAGTGGCTTATAGCCAGATAAAGTGCTAATAGTTCTCAATCAAAGGCGCTGTACTTCATTTCCGCTGGTCTTAGATGATGACTAAAGAAGACAAGGGGCTGATAATTGCCATTGACGTATTATTCCAGAACTGCACCCACAGCTGTTCCCAAGGTATCTGTGCTAAGCGTCAAAACAGCTTCAGGATTTGGATGTGCAAGCATTGCTGCTTTGGCTAATGCCTCATTAACAGCCATAAATGTGGCCTCTGCCTTTGCAGTCCAGGTATTGTTTTTGTTTGGATCAGAGATGATGTCAAACAGGGGTCGCAGGATGTCAGCAATCGCGAGAATAAATCTGTGATAAAAATTTATCATTCCCAAAAACTTCTGTAGCCCTTTGACAGTGACAGGTCTGGTGAATATATGGATGTCATCTACCTTGCCTGATAACCGAGATAATGCCATCTGCTGTAATTTTATGCACTAAGAATTCTATGGTTAATTTGCTAAAATGACACTTGTCAAAGTTAATTGTCAGACCAAAGTCTTGGAGCTGTTGGAAAAGGCGGCACAAATACAGGTGGTGATCTTGCTCATTTTGACTTGCTACAAGGATGTTATCCAAGTAAATATACGCAAAGTATAAATCTCTGCCTAGAGCGTCCATAAGCCACTGAAAAGTTTGCGTGGCATTATTTAAGCCAAATGACATTCTGAGGAATTCAAAAAGACCAAACGGCGTAATAATTGCGGTCTTTGGAATGTCATTCTCATGAATCGGTATCTGATGATATCTTTTAACCAAATCAATCTTTGAAAATATGTGGCAACGATGCAAATGGGCGGTGAAGTCCTGTATGTGTGGAATTGGGTATCTGTCAGGTGTAGTGACATCATTAAGCCTAGGTAGTCACCGCAGGGTCTCCATCCGCCTATCTTCTTGGGTACCATATGCAGAGGTGAGGACTAAGGACTGTTTGAGTGTCGGATGATATCCAATTCTTCCATGCTTTAAATTCTGCCTTTGCTTGCCGCAATTTATCAGGTGCCAGAAGACGAGCCCTGGCATGGACCGGTGGGTCTGATGTGTCTATGTAATGAGATACACCATGGGCTGTTCTTGAGGCATGGAAGTTAGGGGTGAGAATATGGGGAAATTCGTTGAGTAGAGTAGTATATGCGTCCTTGTGTATGTACTCCGAGCTGTGAAACTCTTCCCTTGATGCATGCCAGTGGATATGTCTGAAAGGTGGTGGCCTGAACTAATTTTCTGTGTTTTACGTCTACCAATAAATCGTGGGGACGTAAAAAATTCACACCCAAAATGGGTTGAGCGACAGAAGCGAGGTTTTACCTATTCCGATTGTGACTTTTCTAGTGCCAAAACTTGGAATGGCAGTTCCATTCACCACTGGCAGGGCCGAGTGGAGTTTTTTTATGCATCCTTCCAAAAAAGGTCAGAAGGAGCAAACAAAATTCAGCACCTGTGTCTACAAGGAATTTGCACTTACCCACATCGTCCTGAAGATTCAATAGGCCTGTATGTACGCCAGCTGCCGAGGCCACTACTGGCAGCCGGCTCTCTCGTTTCCCGACTTCTTTTGTAGTAGGCACATGGCTGGATGCACTTATGGACATTTTTTCCTCAGCGGCGATGGTAAAAATACCACTCTCGATGTACCTCAGCAGGTTTCTCTTTCTTGGATTGGACTGAGATACAGGAGGCTGGTAGGATGCAGGAGATGCTTCTGTTGCAAAAACTGGATGTATTCTGGCAACTCATGTGTAGGAGTACGATAGAGCCTGTCAGTCTCTCGAGCCACGTCATGGGGACAGCAGAAATCCATGTTACCAATGGGTATGGCAATGTGAGCTGGAAGTTTTGACAGAAATAAAATTTTGAAAAACAGACAATGGGAATGACCATCTGACAATGCCACCATCTCATTCATCAGGTCGGATGGATACTTATCACCTAGGCCTTCCATGTTCAAAAGACGCATGCCACGCTCATGCCTTGTAAGTTCCAATGTGTCAAGAAGTAACTGGCGGAACCTTGTGTTCTGGTCTTCTGCCAGATGATGAGCAATAAGTTTACTTTCTCGCGATGTAGTGGCTGCATCCAATGTACTCACGACATGCCAAAATTTTGTGTCTTCCGCTGTTATACCCCAAAGACAAAGCTGGGTTTCAGCTTGAAGAAACCAAATTCGAGGCTGATGTGTCCAGAAAAGGAGGCAAATGAAGGCCAACTACATTAACTGCCATGGTGGCGGCGGCAGTTGTTGCTGCTGTTAAAATTTCCTCCTTTTCTATAATGATTCAAATTCATTGAATCTTAACTTCAGGGTCACTAATTTATAGCAACTACTATGGTAGATGCTACTAAATAAAGGCAAACACACACAAAGGTAGTCAACTCAAGACTGGTTTATTGCAGACATACACAGACCTTTTATTCCCTCCCTGCCTGTTAATGAGCTCATTAGTGAACAGCTGTTGGTCCACAGGACCAGCAGGTTAAAGCTATGAGCCATTAGTGCCCCGTGCCTTTAGGCAGGGGCTTCATCTGATCTACTCGCTGTACTTTGTGCCCTGCACTGCTAGCCCTCGATGTTTCAGATAAGTCTGTGAACTGGTGGTGATGGTTTGCAATACCGTGCTGTGCGCCCACTACAAGATCATTGATATAGACAACAAATAACAATGGTTCTAACACAGTTCTCTGAGGCACACCACTCATTACAGTTCTCCAGTCTGAGAAGCACTGTCCACTACCACTCACCAATTTTTACAATCCAGATTACAATCTTGTGTCTTAACCTTTTGAACTAACCTCCTATGTCGGACCTTGTCAAAGGCTTTTCTAAAGTTCTTTTAGATTACATCCACAGCCTTTCCTTCATCTACCTTCTTGGTAACCTCCTCGAAAAACTTTACAAGATTTGTTAAATACAACTTACCATGCATAAAGCCATGCTGACTTTTCTTAATGGCTGTCCAAATGCCTATATATCCTACCTCTCAGAACTCCTTCCAATGATCTACCTACTACTGGCATCTGGTTCACTGGCCTATAATTACCTGGTTTATTTTTGGAGCCTTTTTTAAATAATGGGACAACATGAGCTCCCCTCCAATCCTCTGACCCCTCACCCATGGCTAAGGACATTTTGAATATACCTGCCAGGGCCATTGCAATTTCTACACTAGTCTCCCTCAAGTTCCAAGGGAGTATTATACCTGGCCTGGGGGATTTATCTACATTTAGTTGCTGTAAGGCAGCAAACACTTCTCCTTTAAATCCATTTTCCATGACACTTCTGTTCCTTATGCGCTCTGCCAGTTTCCTGAGTAAATACTGATGCAAATAAAACACAGGGAAGCTTCGATCTTAGAAGTATGATAGTGACTAGTAGACTATGTGGGATAATAATCACAAATTCCAATCCAGTTGATGGCTACAAGTGCAATCTTTTAATTAACAGGTTTGCCCAAAATAGAAGTATGAAAACCACATTCCTTTATATATTGACTCAAGCAGTTAAATGTGTTAATTAACTTATTTTTAAATTTGTACATATAACTTATGGAAATTATGAAATGCACTTGTACTCATGATAGAACTCTATAATTAGCTCAAGTGCAACAAACACAGAAGAGAAAAGCCCTGTACACTATTATCAGTGTTAAATGCTACCAGAACTTTTCCACAGCAAATGCAATCTCATTGGCTCCCATCTCAGCCCTGGATCACTTGGAGAAGAGCAACACGTACAACAGGGTGATTTTTATTTACTACATCCCAGCTTTTAGCACCATCATCCCTTCAATTCTGGTCAGCAATCTTTAAAACCTGGGACACTGCACTTCCCTCAGCAATTGGGTCCTTGACTTCCTCATTAGAAGACCACAGTCAGTGTGGATTTGTTCCATCTCCTCCTCACTGACAATTAACACAGGCACATCTCAAGGATATTTGGTTAGCCCACTGCTCTACTCGCTCTACACCCAGGACTATGGGGCTAGGCACAATTCAAATGCAATCGAAATATTTACCATGGTTGTCGGCAGAATCATGGATGGCAATGGGAAATGTACAGGAATGAGATAGAATGGTGTCACCACAACAACCTTACATGCTAAAAAGCTGATTATGGACTTCAGAAAGGGGAAACCAGGAGAACACAAACCAGTCCTCATCGAGGAGTCAACAGTGGAGAGGGTAAATAACTCAAATTTCCTAAGTGTCATCATCTCTAAAGATCTATCCTGGGCCATCATGTCAATGTAATCATGAAGTAAAGCTCAACAGCAGTTATATGTCATTAGGAGCTGGAGATTTGGTATGTTACCAAAAACTCTTGAAATTTTCTACAGGAGTACTGTGGAGAGCAATCAGGTTGGTTGCATCCCTGTTGGGTGTTGGCATGCCACTGAACAGGACAGGAAAAGGCTACAGAGGGTTGTGGACTGGGCCAGCATCATCATGAGCATTAGCCTTCTCTCCATTAAGGATATCTTTCAGAGGCAGTGTCTCGAGAAAGCAGCCTTCATCATTAAGAACTTTCACCATCTAGGCTATGCTCTCTTCTCACTGCAACCATCAGGAAAGATGTATGGCCAACATTACATAAACAACTTCTTCACCTCTGCCATCAGATTTTTGTATGGACAATGGAGCACCAACACATCCTCACATTTCTCTTTTCTTTTGCAGTAACTTATTTATTTTTAGATGGTATATTTATGGAAAGTTAATTTATAGCACTTTTTCCACCTGTAATGCACCATACTGCTGCAGCAAAACAACAAATTTCATTACCCATGTTCATGACAATAAACCTGATTCAGATGTAAATTTCAGTTAATTATACACTTTTCTATAATTATCAGTGTCACTTGCCATTGCCACAGCAGCTTGCTACCTTCATGCTGGAAATTAAGATCTGTCATTTTGCTTCCTCCCTTCCCTGCTTAGAGTCCCAAATTTACCTTTTAAGTGAAACACTAATTTATTTGTGCATTTTTAACTTGGATGCAATTGTAATGACTTTTCACAATATTGTCTCCCTTACATTGGAGAAAGTACATTGTATTGGGAATGACTAATGCAGAACACCTAAGTTCTGTCTGCAAGTATGACACTGAGATTTTGTACACCAACTGCTTTAGATTACCTCTCTCTCTCTCTCTCTCGCTCTCTCTCGCTCTCTCTCGCTCTCTCTCGCTCTCTCTCGCTCTCTCTCGCTCTCTCTCGCTCTCTCTCGCTCTCTCTCGCTCTCTCTCGCTCTCTCTCTCTCTCTCTCTCTCTCTCTCTTGTGCATGGTTTTCTAAGTGTTTCTACTCAAGATCATAGATCACCATCTCATCTTTGAAAGGGAATTTTAGTGGTCTGGATTAAACACTAATTTCTAGTGTGACTGTCTAAGCTATTGGTGACTTGAAACTAATAGTTGCAAAAGGTCTTTATTTATCATGGGAAGCAGGCCTACTCTCAGAGAACTTGTCAGTGGAAATTCTGAACAAAAATATCTGATCCACATTGAGGTTTTATACTCTGAAATATAAAGGTAACAGAAGGCAATTTATTCCAGTATTAGTTGCAAAAATGACATAGTTTCTTCAATATTTTGAGTTTGACAAATTGTTCATTTGAATATGTATAATGGAAGTACACTGTTATTGATGAAACACCTGAATTTTCAGACTCCTTGGTTGGGGCAAAATAATTCACATTGATGTTCTAAAAACTGCAAACAGAAAGCCCAGTCACCCAAATGCAGTGTTGGAAGGCTGACTCTCTGGATGCTTAAATACCCAGAGATTCCTGCACAGTGACAAAATAAGTCTGGTCTGGAAGCTCCTTGATTTTTGTTACAATGTTGCACAATAACTTAGCTGTAGATATCTAACTATAATTGAAGACAAAGATTTTTCTACTTTTTGGTAACCCCTAACCCCTTCAAATTCCACTCTTCTTTACGTACTCATATACATTTCTAACATTTCTTTTCCAACCCCCTCTTCCACATGGTTTCTCCTTCTACCTGTCTCTCCAACTTTCACACCTTCTGTCCTGTCTTACCACTGTGCCCCTCCTTCTGCTTCTAACCCACTTCTCATAGGTAATTTCACCCAATCTCTCATCATCCTGATAAAGGGTTCAGACCCAAAATGTTGACAACATTTCTACCTAAGGAGGCTGCCTGACCTGCTGCAGGCAGCTGAAGACTAGCTCATGGGAGCCAGGCATTAGAACTGGAATTTGAGAGGGTGCTGAGGGAATGAAGGGTTCAGAGGGGCCTCAAGTACTGAAGGTCTCCTGGTTGCATCACAGGTTTGGATCAGGAGCTTGGACAGCAGATGGTTTGAACAGAAATCTGTGTGGCTGCAGATGTTGCTGGAACCAAATCCAGTGACATGCAGTTGCTCTGAAGGGATTGTTTTTTTGTTTCTCTTTCTCCTGGAGTTAAGGTCGTGGGGCAATGTTCAATTAAGGCAGACAGAAGTTAAAGTATATCATGTATGTTACATTCTTTTTTTATTTATTTATTTTTTTCACACTATGAACCATACTGACCAAAATACACACAAACATTTCCCTCTTGAATATACACAGTGTCATTTTCTCCCCTTTCCTCCCTCCCTTCCCTCCCTCCTTCACCCCCCCTCCCCACCCACTCAACATATATGATACATTAAACCCATTAAACAATTTCATCACACAATGAAAATAAACAAGAAATTTGTGTCATCTAGTTTTACATAATGGGTCAGTTCATTTTGTCGTCTTCTCCTTCCGTCATTTTAGGTGGTGGAGGTCCGCGGTCAGAGTTCTCTGTTGTGTTCCATGTTCGGTTCCCAAATTTGTACGAATACTGTGATTTTTTTTCTTATATGTTATTTTTTCCAATGGAATACATTTATTCATTTCTATGTACCATTGCTGTATTCTCAGGCTATCTTCTAATTTCCAGGTAAGGCTATCATAATAAATCTTTTTTATGCTCCATCCAAATCGAAAAAATCCAGAGATCTTTCTTCTAAGTAATATAAGAAATAAAGAATGTATGTTACATTCTTAATGTATTATTCTTTCTTTGGCTTGGCTTCGCGGACGAAGATTTATGGAGGGGTAATGTCCACATCAGCTGCAGGCTCGTTTGTGGCTGACAAGTCCGATGCGGGACAAAAGGAACCTTGAACTTTGAACCTTGAACTGTTCAGAACCCTGTTCCCATGTTCTACTTAAACCCCCCCGGATCCTGTTTACTTGTAGAATGAGAGAGTTAAGGTTGAGTTGAAACTATAATTTTACCTCAAACTTTTCTATTTTCGAATATCCAATAAAACGGATCTCTCCTTCATTCTGCATCTTGCAGCTTGATTATTTCCTCAGGACTCTTGTGATTGTCTAAAAGTTACCCAGACTCTATATCCCTGTCTAAAATTCTATTAATTTCACTGAGCTATTATGCAATTTTTTTCCTCCCTTCATCCAATTAAACAGCATTTATTGTGGTTTTTTTTGTGAATTGATCTGACATGATGTGGATAAGATCCATCATTATTTCTAGATAGTGATTATTGTTTACCTCCATTCAGCAACTCTGTTCATAGTGGAGCTGTTGGGCTTTAGGTCTGTCAATTATCAACATGCTTGGCACTAACCTCCTACTAGAGTGCTGCTTTGGATATATGTTTGCTTCTACTAACTGTTCACTGAGCATCAGCATTTCCTTGAAAAAGCTAAGAAAGCATCTCAGCAAATCACAGCGGCCTCTAAAATCACATGTTTCAGACAGCACTCTTACCCCCCTCCTCCCTCAGTTATATCATAACAGGAAGAACATGTACATCACTTGTGAGCTGGTCCCAAAGTAACCGTGTGATCTTCTGTTTTGCCTGTTTCCAATGTCATTTTCTTTCTTTAAGCTGCCACCTCCACATTTTTTAATGGAATGTACTCTTGATAGCTGGCACAATAAACACCCACATTTCCAGACAAGAGATGTATTGTAGGTAGTTGGCAGTTAATTCAGTGAGCCAAGGCACAAACCTATCACCAGTTTCTTTCAGCTTGCTGCTTTGGTCTTCAGCAAAATATCACCATGCTGCCTGAAGTCTTCACTCACAACAAGCAAACACCACATCTGTCAAGTTCCTGTTTCAATTGGCACTGTCAAAGCTAAGTGGTGGGAGATATTTCCTTGCAGGTTTTACACTTGTTCTTCAGAGCAGGTGGAATATCGGCTGCATTCAAGCTCCGAGGGCATTTAAAAAAAAATTATTCTACAGAAAGGAAGTTCTGTATTTTTGTGATGCATGCAAATGACATGATTTTTTTATAAAGGAAAGGGATACCTACAACCATTGAGAGACAACCAACGTCAACAACCGGCCAACTAGTCCACGTAGCTTTTTATGCTTAATTATTCACCACTCAACCTCCAAGTTTTTGTGATGGAAACTTTGAAGCAATGGATGTACACAATTGGTTAGTGAGTTTCTGATATTCCAAGGTAACATTTGTTTGGGTTCTTTGCCTTGTTGTCTCAAAAATCCCTTATCTGCCCATTTGGCAGTATTGCTGCTGAGCACATTATTACTTGTATATTGTTTGTCAAAATGTGTTCTCTTTCTGAAGGTGACTTCCAAGATGAAACATCAATTGCAAATTCAATTTTGAACCTTTGAACCAAAGCAAATGTGACATCAGTCTTTTTCACAATGTTGGTAAAATGCAATTAAAAGGATGTCCTGCGGTAAGTGTGCTGGGATTTGGTGAAACAATCCCTGGAATACTATGTACAATTTTGCTCAATTACATAAGAAGATATATGATTGTGTCAGAGACTATGAAAGGAAAGTTCACCATTTTGATCATGTCTTGAGATGAAAGACTGAACAATTGAGTTTGTGCTTCCTAGTGCTTAGAAGTATGATGGTTATGTCATTGAGACAAACATGATCCCAAGTGGCTTATTTGAGCAACTTTCTCTTGTGGGCGCACAATCTCAAAATGAGGAGATGGCCATTTAAAACTGAAATGAAGTTTGTGAATCTGGAATCAAGGAACCCAGAGAAATAAGTCATTGAATATATTTAAAGCTGACATTGATAAATTTTGAGCTATAGGGGAGTGAAGCATTGTAGAGATTTGGCAGGAATGTATTTTTTTTTTAATTTAGACATACAGCATGGTAACAGGCCATTTTGGTCCACGAACTCGTGCCGCCCAATTAACCCCACCCCGCCCACCCCTGTATGTTTTGAATGGTGGGATGAAATCAGAACCCCTCGAGAACATGCAAACTCCTTACAGACAGTGCAGGATTCAAATTCTGGCCCCGATCACTGGGACTGTAATGGCATTGCTTCACCAGCCATGCTACCCAATTATTTTGGTGCAGAAGCGTGAAGTCCTGCATCTCTTGGTTCAAGAACACTTTTTCTTTGCCAACAGCTATCAGGCCCCTGAACATCTCCTTACTACCCTTATCATCAACTGCACTAGTATTACAAAAAGACCTATTTGCATTATTGGAACACCACTTTATTTTTCTTTGTTCTAACATTAACAGTGAATGCTTATTATCCATCTTTTATATTTATCGTCTCTTGACATTTTAAGGTAACTTTGTGTATACCATCAGACATTTTTTTTAACAAAAGTGCCTGCTTCACTGCAGCAAGTAAACATTTCAGTGCTATTGTACAGTGGATGTCAATAAACCTGTTATCATCATTAGATCAGCCAAATGGAAGAAGAGGTCCATTAATGTGAATGGCCATTTCTTACTCCGAAAACAACAGAAAATGCTGGAATCATTTAATAGGTAAGGAAGTTTCTGGGATGGAAATCAAACATAAAGTTTCATGTTAAAGATCCTTCAACATCATTGCGAAAGTGGGAAAACAAGTTTGTTTGAGGTGTAGAGACCATGGTGGAGGACCTGCTAGGACAAGGGATTTCTCCTGATTGGATGAAGTCAGGATTCAACTCTTTATGGATTCCTCAGTTTGACAGATCCTAGCTTTAATATTGTTTTATTTTTTTCATCTCACCACAGACACTGCCTGATCTGCAGGGTATTTCCAGCACTCTCCTTTTATCTTTAGGCCTCAGAAACAGTTGTGATCTGCATTTCACAGTTCGTCCATGTCCTGCTGTTGATCTTCTCCCTCTCTTCTACCCTCTCATTATAAACCAGACAGCTCCATCAGCTGCAGAATTACCATGGCAATAACAGGATCATCAAGACGTCGGCATTTCCAGCATTTTCTGTTTTATTTCAGCATCTGCAGTATTTTTTTGTTCTTTCCACTCCTGCTCCTATTTCTTGTGATAGAAAATAAATTAAGAAAGGATAAAACCATTAAAGGCTGATCAAGACAAATTAACCATAATAAAAAAAATAAATCCAATAAAAATTGGATGACATTTACCTTATTTTTTTAGCTAAGAAGTGTAATGAAATGGACACTGTTTTAAGATGGGTTTTGAAAGCATTTCAATACAGTGGCAATACAGTGGGAAAACATAATTGAGATAAGAAAACTAGGATGTTAAAATCCAGCTCTGTACCCATATTTTATCAAGTAAACCTAAACTTGTTTTAAAAAAAAACAGAAGTTTTGATGTTTGTAAGCTATATAGAAGAGTGAAATAAAACACAAAGTGCAGGAAAATACAGAAAGTCCAGCCTCTTCACTAGGAAGGACTGTTCATTTGCATACCTTTCACGGAATTGCTGGAAATGCAAGTGAACAGTCCTTCCAGGTGAAGTGGCTGGACTAGATGAGTATTTGTTAAACATCTCTCTATTCAGTCTATGACTAGCCCTGAACTTCCAGCCTTTCACTTTAATTCACCCTCTCTGTCACTGGGCTCCAACAATCTTCAGTGAAGCCCAATGTAAGCTCTAGGAACCACATCTCATTCCCCTCTGAGCAGGTTGCAGCCTTCACCCCTTAATACAACATTCAACAATTTCAGGTTACTAGCTTTTTCTTGCTTGGGTCTGAATTGCTCAATGATAATTTACATTAATCCAATGCTATTTTTTTGGTGTGTCAGATATGCCACATATTTACAATGATGTTCCAAATTTCCAGCAATTGATGTTTTGCGTCTTGCTGTCTTAGCATGGTCCTTTCTTCCATCTTGAACTCTCTTTCTGACTGTACTCATTCATCTTTTAAGTAGGCAGTTCCAAAAATATTGTGTGTCCTGGACAACATTGGGTTTCATATTTCCTTAGTTTCTCCATCCATTCCTTCTCAGCAATTACCAACATGCCTTTACACTTTCTCGCTCGTATAATTCTGACGAATGATCATTAACTTTGTTTTTCTCTCCACGGATACTTTAGCTGCTTAGTATTTATGATAGTTTCTGTTTTTATGTTCAGTTCTGAACATGTTTGATTTTCTTCTGCAGCAGAGTGCTTGAAAACTTAAGAACAACTTATGCCATTTGATCATGAACTTACAGATAAAAAAAATGAAATTTAGACCTGTCATCTCAACATTGTAGCAACTAAGATAACCAGGAAATGACAATTAATTTTTTTTTTTCTTCTCTTTCTTGGAAGAATGACAAGAAATGAAAAATAAATTAAAAAAAAAACTTTCAAGTGGTTTCCGAAAAGTGAAACCACCTTTTATCAACTTGAAGAAATAGCTGGAAATAGCTGTGATGAAAATTGCATTATGTCTTATTTCTTAGGTTTGTAAAATGCCATCTAGAAAGTGTGTGGCTGACTCAGGAATAAGGTTAGACTTACAGAGGTAAATAGATAACCATTACTACGCCAAAACAATATATTAGAATTAAAAAAAAAAAACATAACACTAGAATAATATACAGCTATTCCATTGGAGGCAAGTCTTGACACTATTGTGAATTATCACATACATTAATGATTTGGACTTAGAGATAAGGAATGTATCAATTTTTGATGGTTGTATCAAATTAGTGAATTAGGATTTGAGGAAAGATAGGATGTCATGCTGCAATACTTTACAACTCTCGAAGTTTGATTAGGTAAGCGGGAAAAGATAGTTAAAAATAGACTAAAATGTTTTGTAGACATCAAAACAGAAAGGCAATTTCCATCAGTGGTTCCCTTTGGGATCCAATGATTCCATGATACTGCAGTAATTTGGCTTAAAAAATAAAAACAAGACAAAAATTTTTAAAAATATATCCTGGCTACTCTAGGTGCTTGGGTCCTAACAGATGGTACGAGAGTAATTGTTAAGTGATTAGACTTCTATTCAAAGTTCTAGAGTTAATTCAATCTCCACGATTATAACTGAAGAGTTGAAGTTCAAAGAATTAAATACATGTTTTCCCCCAAAAAATTCTAGTCACTACAATGCTAAGTGGACAACTCCCCTTCTGGACTATATGTCATTCCAGAATTGGGGTCAGGTAGAAAGCAAAAAATATTTAGGTTGCAAATTACTAAGCACAAAACTTTTGATTTTCAAATCAATTCACAATTCTAACAAAGTTATGTGATTTACTTCCAGGGAAATAGAATTCAGAAGTGTTGAAGGTGGGTTTAGATTTAATGCGATCCTAGTAGGATTCATTCAGAGAATTGTGCAGTTTTCATCTCTGTTCTACTTACATGCTACAGAAAATGACAGAAAGGTTAGACTGAGTTTGACCAGGATATTGCAACCATGAAAATGCAGTATTAGAACGACTGGAATCCATTAATGTTGGCTGACTATTGTTGAACACTGACACAAGAGGCATCTGTCATTGGATGCAAATGGAAATCTGTGGCAAAACATTTTTAGGTTAGTAGAACATGAAAAATGAATACAGGGAAGTTGCTGAAAGGTGCATGTACTATACTGTATATTTGGTCTGATAATTTGTATAGATTTATATTTTTCATGGTTTGTACCAGCTATCTGACTATGATCAAGACATGATAGAATTCAAAGTTAAATTTTAGAAGAAGAAATTGATTACATTTATGTAGTTTTAAATTTGAGGCAGAAACTAATTACGATAGTCTGGACAGAATTAATAATTAATAATTGGTAAAATTCTCCTATCATGTATTGTTTTTCAGATATAACCTATTTTTTGTGATTTCCTGACATATTTTAAGTCTGCTTTAAGCATACAAAACCATAAAGTGCAACATGTCATCGAAAATTGAATTTCTGCACTCACTCTTGGACTTCTTCTCTGCTGGACTTGGAGCAGTCAGTGATGAACATGGTGAAAGGTTTCACCAGGATATTGCAACCATGAAAATGCAGTATTAGAACAACTGGAATCCATCAATGATGGCCGACTATTGTTGGACACTGACACAAGAGGCATCTGACATTGGATGCAAATGGAAATCTGTGGCAAAACATTTTTAGGTCAGTAGAACTAACATAATGTGAAAGTGTACAAGAGGAAGATAGATCATCTACTTGAGTGGTGTCACACCAATAAACTTGCATTCAGTGTTAGCAAAACCAAAGAAATGATGGTGGACTTGGGGAGGAAAGTCAGGAGAATATGACCCAGCCCTCACAAAAGGGTCAGCTGTAGAGAGGGCCAAGAACTTCAAACTCCTGAGTGTCAATATCTCCGAGGATCTGTCCTGGAGTCTCCATGTTATAGACAATAGACAATAGATCACAATGACCGCTTGCTTTGTCAGGAGTTTAAGGAAATTTGGAATGTAACTGAAGATTTTCAAAAACTTCTACAGGTGTACCATGGAGAGCATTCTGGGCAGTGGCCTTTCTGACTGGTATGGAGGCTCCAATGTTCAGGACAAGAAAACACTCCAGAGTGTTTTTAACTTGACCTGCAATATCACAATACTATCATCAGTCCACTCCATCAAGGACATCTACAAGAGATGATATCTTTAAAAAAAAAAAAACAGCCTCTATCCTCAAAGACCCCACCACCCAGGCCATGCTCTCATCACTCCGCTACCATCAGGACAAAATGCAGGAGCCTGAATACAACCACTCAGTGACACAAGGACAGCTTCTTCCCCGCTGCCATCAGATTCTTGAATATACAGTGAACCACAGACACTGCCTTACTTTGGCTTTTTCTTGCATTATTTTTATTTATTTTGTAAGGTGGTTTATATAAATGTTTGCGCTGTTGAGCTGCCACAATGCAACAAATTTTGTGACATGTTCATGTCAATAAATTCTGAAATTCTGCTTCTCAATGTGTCACATCATTATGCTGTTAACCATGCTAAATTCAATAAAAGTTAATTTAATGTTTCTCTAACTTTCAATATGATAGAGCAAATCTGAAATTTGTGTTCAGATTGAAGTTGTCTTGAGAAAAAATATGTTGTCAGTGTATTTTTTTTTTCAGATTTTTGGGGGTCTTTGGTGTCCAATAACAAGTCTGTCCTTCCATTAATGAACTATTTTCAAAGACCACTTTTGCATTTTCTACAATTTCTCAATTAAAGGGCAAATAAGCACAATGTACACAAAACTCAAAACGGTCAACCAGTTTACCTATCTCGGCTGCACCATTTCATCAGATGCAAGGATCGACAACGAGATAGACAACAGACTCGCCAAGGCAAATAGCGCCTTTGGAAGACTACACAAAAGAGTCTGGAAAAACAACCAACTGAAAAACCTCACAAAGATAAGCGTATACAGAGCCGTTGTCATACACACACTCCTGTTCGGCTCCGAATCATGGGTCCTCTACCGGCATCACCTACGGCTCCTAGAACGCTTCCACCAGCGTTGTCTCCGCTCCATCCTCAACATTCATTAGAGTGCTTTCATCCATAACGTCGAAGTACTCGAGATGGCAGAGGTCGACAGCATCGAGTCCACGCTGCTGAAGATCCAGCTGCGCTGGGTGGGTCATGTCTCCAGAATGGAGGACCATCGCCTTCTCAAGATCGTGTTATATGGCGAGCTCTCCACTGGCCACCGTGACAGAGGTGCACCAAAGAAAAGGTACAAGGACTGCCTAAAGAAATCTCTTGGTGGCTGCCACATTGACCACTGCCAGTGGGCTGACATCGCCTCAAACCGTGCATCTTGGCGCCTCACAGTTTGGCGGGCAGCAACCTCCTTTGAAGAAGACCGCAGAGCCCACCTCACTGACAAAAGGCAAAGGAGGGAAAACCCAACACCCAACCCCAACCCACCAATTTTCCCCTGCAACCGTGTCTGCCTGTCCCGCATCGGACTTGTCAGCCACAAACGAGCCTGCAGCTGACGTGGACATTTACCCCCTCCATAAATCTTCGTCCGCGAAGCCAAGCCAAAGAAGAAGACAAAACAATAACACTCTGTCCAAACTTTCTTACAAATTTTGTCAATCTATTTAAAGAAGGGTTGTAATGATCATAGAAACAGCACATATTAATAATTCAATCCATTTTCTCTTGAGATTTCAACAGTTTGTAATAAGCTTGAATTTTCCCCCAAAACTATAAATGTTTGTTGTTTCAACAACTTATTCTTTGAAATGACAGAATGCAATGCTATGTATTTCTGCTCCTGCAAAAGTTTGGCATTCATTATAGAGAAATAAAAGTATTCTTCCCTACCTCATTTTGAAGGGTGTCAGAGCAATAATTTTAAAAACTTTTCGTCTCCATGAGTCTTTTGTTAAGTAAGTTTCTGGAAGGAATTCAGTTCACTATGGAGGCTACTTGAATGTACTATTGAAAACACTTCTCATCAGTGAACTAACCAGCATTTTTACAAAGCAGAGATGTGAGGTTTAGGCAAAAGGATTCATCCTAAACAGTGATTGCACTATCGCTGATTAAAAAAAAAAATCTTTATTACTTACTTCAATAATCGGAATTTACTGCAAGCACCTTCTCTTAGACACCGTTGATTTCATAAATGATTGTAAAATTGCCTTAATAGAATGAAGCAATGTTTAAAAAAAAATGCAGCCTGACAACACTAGAGCTATGCACTTTCATAAATAATAGCAGGTGATTAAACAACTACATGAGAAAACTGCTATTATACTCTGGTAGAAAAGAGTGATGTGACTGAAACTCTCATCAATTTCTCCTATCTTTCATTATTGGAAGTTGTCTTGTATTTCTTTCTGACTTCTTTAACACTTTCATTTTAGCTGCATATTTTACGGTGCCAAGTCATTTTAAGAAAAATCACTCAGCAGATGCTTTGATTTGTCAGTTCATGGTTATTCATAGTCGATAATGTATATTTTTCTCTGGTTTGTTTTGCATGTTGCCTTGTCCTTGAGCATGAAGAGGATTTGCAGCTCACTCACAATTTTTTTAAAAAGATCTACATGAGAAAGAGAAAAGGAGCAATGTCAGTTAGTAGATTAACCAGTTACCTGTCCTTTGGTTAACATTCACTGAATAAATCAAAAGCTGTTCCATGGCTCCGCTGCTGGAGACGCTGTAGCGGCAGAGCCGCTGCTGGTGCAAACCCGCACAGAGCAAGGGTGTGGAGATGCAGTGATCCCGCAGGGTCCAGCCATCCAGTTGACTGCCATCAGCTCTGATCGGGCAATGAATGGCCCATTAAGTGAGCTGACAGGGGTTTTTATTTGAAATCCCGCAACCGTGGATCTGCACACAAGATGACAGCGCCTACTATTCAGCAGCATCCATGAGGGTCTGCAGAATTCGGGGAACTGAAGGACTTGAGCAGGGCATCAGAGGATGGGAAGATCACACCCCATCTGAGAGGTAGAGGAGATGACCCACGGGGACAGTGAGGGGGCTCTGTGGCTGAGGGACCAGTGCATGGGGGCGGACTGCTGGTGATGCAAGGCGAGGAACCAGTGGGTTACTGAAGACTGCTGTCGGGAGACAGGCTCCAGGCTATGGACTGCAGGAAACTGGTTCGAACTGGCTGCAGGGATACTTGGTATTGGAACCCGGATGAGAGGAAGTACCGAGGATGATAAAGGGTCCCTGGCCATGTCGTAGGTTCAGATCTGGAGCTCAGGTTGCCAATGGTTTGGACTGGACTCTGGGTAGCTACAGAGGCTTTGGAAGTGCTGGAGGTGAATCTACAGACACTCGGTGACTCTGGGGGCACTCTCTTTTTCTTTTCTCTCTCTGACTGACTATAAGTCTGATTGTAAGAACTGTAAGAAGTGCTTAGGCAATTCCTGCTAGGGGCGAATCTGTCTGCCTTGCAGCAGGAAAAAGGAAATTTCATGTAATCTGACACCTTTTATTACTATGACAATAAATTGAATCTTGTTCTGGAAGTTTTGAACACTACATGGATCACTTTGTAAAATATTCTCCATTCTTATGGTCATTGCTTAGTGGCAATAAATGCAAGGAAATTTTCATTATTTCAATGGTGTTTCAGGAATTTTTAATCAAATTTGTGATTCATGTTCTGTGATTCATCTAGTTATTTTTTTCTCTGTGAAATCTGAAAGCCATGGGCAAATTGAAAGAATGGCAACTGCTGCTAAAATAATTGCCATTAATTGAATCACTGGAGTTATACTGAGGGAGTGAAATCCCTTTCAGACCTCAGATTTGGTATCATTCACTTAATGTGTTCGCAAGACCAATTGCTTTCAATAAATAGCATCCAGTGTTGTGGGGGATGTCAGAAATTCAATACACACTTCACCTGCTTGTCTCTGGAAAGATGGAATGTGATGAAGTTCCTTTTTTTGTTTAGAAATCCTTCATGATTTCCATGATACATTATCACATTAAACTATGAAATGTTGTTTAAACCTTCTGGAGCCCAGAAAATGCCAAATAACGTTGTCCTGTGACTGGCATAGGCAACACACTTCTTGTTTTGCTTGTAGGTCACAGTTGCAGCTGACTCAGATGGCTGACTTCATTTGCTTGAAAAGTAAACATTTCTCAAGACATTGGTGCTTGCCGATTGAGGAGCTCGTCGAAAGAACCAAAGATTTGTTGATCCAAACCAAGGCTTTTATTAGCAAAAGACAGGAGCTCTTCACAGGTGGCTGACCAGTCCGGAATGATTCGAGTGGCTAGGGACACAACACTATAAGGCCCAGAAAGTAGGCGTGGCTAAGCTCTCAGCCAATCGCTGTAAGCACAGTCATTACGTACTCTAGATACTGTAACTATATACATTGGTGATAGGTCTGTACTATCACATTCACCCCTTCTTGGAGAACTGACCCTGAGGTGGAAGGGCTGAAGAGGGAGAAGGGAAGGAAAAAAAAACAAGGGAGAGAATGAAAGGAAGGGGTAGGATAAGGACTGTAGTGGTCAGGGGGGTCTGACCATCTGGCGTGACCACCGTGGTGCCGGGATTGGGGTTGCTGGAGTGGTGTCGCCAGCGGGCTCGTCGGGTGTGAACGCTCCTTTGCTCAATTCACCAGCTGTGTTGTCGGCAGGGTGGCCTGGGTCGTTGGGGTGCTGTTGGCCCTCCTGTTCCGGCACGGGGCCTGGGGAATAAAGAGTTGGAGAAGGTTGGGTTGGGGTGGGGGGGTTTCTGGGCCTACCGCATCCTGAGCTAGGTCCCGCACCAAAACAGTGTCCTACCGCCCGTCTGGGAACTCAACGTAGGCGTAATGCGGGTTCGTGTGGAGTAGAGTCACTCAGTCGACCAAGGGGTCGTTCTTTGAGTGCCAGATGTGGCGTCGCAAAAGGACGGGGCCAGGGTCGTTGAGCCATGCCGGTACAATGGTTCCTGATTTGGATTTCCTCGGGAAAAGGAACATCCTTTCGTGGGGGGTGGCATTTGTTGCGGTACATAGGAGGGAGCGAATGGAATGTAAAGCACTAGTGAGAACCTCCTGCCAGTGAGAGGTGGGGAGACCTTTAGATCAGAGAGCCAGTGTAACCGCTCTCCAGATGGTGGCATTCTCCCTCTCGACCTGGCCGTTACCGCGTGGATTATAGCTGGTGGTCCTGCTTTAAGCGATACCACACTCCAGAAGGTAATGTTGCAGCTCTGCACTCATGAATGAGGACCCCCTATCACTGTGGGTGGAATTGGGGCACCTGAAAATGGCGAAAATACTGTGAAGGGCCTGTATCACTGAAGTGGCGGTGGTGTCTGGACAGGGCATAGCGAACGGGAAGCGGGAGTACTCGTCGATGGCCGTAAGGATATAGTTATTACAGTTGGTCGATGGTAGGGGCCCCTTAAAGTCTACACTAAGATGCTCGAAGGGGCGGGTGGCTTTGATAACATAGGAATTCCCCGGACAGAAGAAGTGGGGCTTGCATTCAGCACACACCGAACAGGCTCGGGTCATGGAGTGAATCTCCTCGACTGTGTAGGGTAGGTTGCGCGCCTTCACAAAGTGGGCAAACCTAGTGACCCCTGGATGACAGAGTGCCTCATGGAGTTTCTATAGTCTGTCCATCTGTACGCTGGCGCACATCCCCCTGGAGAGCGCGTCAGGCAAGTCATTGAGTCATAGTTAAAGGTGGAGAGTTCGATTCTCCATCTGGCGATTTTGTCATTTTTTTATCTTACCTCACTGAGAGTTGCTGAACATGAAGGAGACCGCACGTTGATCAGTCAACAGTGTAAAGCGCCTCCCAGCGAGGTAATGTCTCCAACATGGCTCACCGTCCCTGCCCCCGTCCTTTTGCGATGCCATGTCCGGCACTCAAAGAACGACCCCTTGGTCGACCGAGTGACTCTACTCCACACGAACCCGCTTCAACTATGGCCTGGGCCTCCTTCTTGACTGAGGAGTGTCTATTCTCTGGACCCTGGAGGGTTCTGGAGAAGAAGGCTACAGGCCAACCGGCCTGGTTCAAGGTAGCTGCCAGGGTGAAGTCGGATGCATCGCTCTCAACTTGAAATGGGACAGACTCATCAATCGCATGCAGCTTTGCAGCGGCGATGTCAGATTTGAATCAATCGAAAGCCGCTCTGGCTTCGGTTGAAAGGGGAAAGGAGGTGGTCTTTATAAGGGGACGAGCCTTGTCGGCGTAGTGTGGAACCCATTGGGCATAATATGAGAAAAATTCCAGGCAGCGTTTGAGCGCTTTCTGGGTATGGGGGGGGGTGGGGTAAATCCATTAGGGGATACATGCGGTCAGGATCTGGCATCACTACCCCGTTCTCTACCACGCAACCAAGAATTGCGAGTCATGTGGTCCGGAAGACACACTTGTCAAAATTGAAGGTCAGGTTCAGCCACTGATCCTGTTGACAGGGGATTTCCGTGTGTTGACATCACACAACGGGATGACGTCATAGACGCAGTCAGCGCTGGAGGAGCAGGTTAGAGGTACTCCCGTAGGTGCTGTTGTGGCGGCGTTGACGGATGAAATTTGTCTAGGTTGGCGTCGTGGTCTTGTATGTTGTGGCCCCAGATGGTGACATTGTCCAGATATGGGAAGGTAACGGTTAGCCCGTTCTGGTCCACTATCCGGTCCATTTCCCGCTGGAAGACCGCGACACCATTCATGACCCCGAATGGTACCCTGAGAAATTGATACAGCTGCCTATTTGCTTCGAAGGCCGTGAATGGTCGGTCCTCACAGCGGATCGGGAGCTGGTGGTAGGCCGAACGCAGGTCAATGGTGGAGAATATGTGGTATTGGGCGATCTGGTTCACCACATCCGTGATGCGTGGCAGGGTGTACGCATCCAGGAGCATGAAGCGGTTAATGGTCTGGCTATAGTTGACCACCATCCGTAGCTTTTCCCCACTCTTGACAACCACCAGCTGGGCTCTCCAGGGACTTGAACTGGGTTAGATGATGCCCTCATCCAGCAATCTACGCACCTCACTCCTAATGAATTGCCTGTTTTCGTAACTATATTGTCGACTTTTGGTGGCCACAGGCTTCCAGCCAGGGGTAAGGTTTTGAGGAGTGCTGGCGGGGCAATCCGGAGTACGGAAAGGCTGCAGGAGTGGCCCCGGGACACGTGGGCGGGTTGCTCGGGTGCTTCAGGGGTGGGGTGATGGCAGACCGAGAGGGGGGCGTGGGGTCCCGCAAAGTGTAGGGATACCGTTCGAAACTGACACTGAAAGTCTAATCCCAGCAACACTAGGGCGCACAATTGGGGAAGGATGAATAAGTGGGTGACTTTTACGCCCTGTACTTCCAGCGCGGTGATGCAATACCCCTTTATCCCGGTCGAGTGCGACCTAGTCGCTAATGAGATCCTCTGGGTAATGGGGATAATGTCAAGTCCACAACGGAGGGCCAGATCTGGCCGGATAAAACTGTCAGTTGACCCAGAGTAAAATAAGCAATTGGTGTAGTGTCCATGAGCTTTAATCAGTTCCATTGCTTTAGTGAGGGATGAGAGCATTGCTGATTTAGTGTCATAGAAGCAGCCACTGAACCTGTTGACAGGGGATTTCCGCGTGTTGACGTCACACAACGGGATGATGTCATAGTCGCAGTCAGCGCTGGAGGAGCAGGTTAGATGTACTCCTGGAGGTGCTGTTGTGGTGGCATTGGTGGATTAACTGTAAGTAGTGGGGGTTGTTGCTCGCGGTTGGCGGTGGGTAGGTAATCGGTCATGGCAGTCAGGCCCCAGCGGTCGTCAGCGATGGACGCTAGGGCGAGTATCTGGTTGGCTGCGGCGGGTGCCCAGCTGGTCACGGTGGCTGCACCGGTGGCGGCATGGGCAGCGGAAGCAGGGGAGCGGGCAGCAGTCGCGGTAGTGTCGTCTCCGGGGGTGACCGTGGCGGTAGCAATAGCAGGCGCTACAGTCGGGACCAAGGCTGGGTCGAGTGTTCCGCACGGGGGCGAGAGGTGGGCCAACATCATGGTTGCGAGGGTGGGCTGCCCCTTCCGGGTTTGGCGTCTCCGTGACATCAGGCGTTGCCGTGCAGGGGAGCCCTCACTCTCATTGGACGAGAGCTCTGCGGAAGAAGAATTTGAATGGGATAGTGGCAGTTGGGCTTCATACAAGGCATTGTGTTTGCTGGTGGCCATTTTAGACCTACAGACTGCAGCAAAGTGGCCATTTTTAAGGCACTTCTGGCACCTGGCTTTTCTTGCTGTGCACTGAGACCTGCTGTGCTTGTCCCTCCCGCAGAAATAACATTTTGGGTTCGCAGGGGGCAGTGTAGCAGCAGCCGACAGGCCGTCAGTATATCGGGGGATGGTAGGGTAGAAGGGCACTCTACTCACATCAGAACGTGGGTTCAGTCCCTAGAGAACTCGTTTGACTTTAAGGCTGCATCCTCCATTGTGATTGCAATCCGGGCCACGTCCTCTAGTTTTTCTACCCCTTGTTCGAGCAAGCGCAGCCTCACTTCGTTCGATTGGAGCCCAGCCACATAGGCATCCCGGATGAGATCATTTGTGATCTTGGCAGCAGTTTTGTCCACACAGTTACAGTCCTTGCCCAACGCCTTTACTACTTGTGAATATGCCCTGCTGGACTCACTGGGCTGTTGCTTCCTCGACGCAAGCACGAGCCGGGCATGAACTCTGTTCATTGGTTGATCGTACAGTTCTTTCAGTACCTTTATGGCTGTGGTGTAACTGGTCTCATCCTGGATGTTATCGTAGACTCTCAAGAACACCATAGACAGCAATGCTGTTAGACACTGGTTATCCTCCTCCACCTCAATGAGCCTTAGGAAGTTTTCAAAGTTCAACAGCCAGAACTTAAAGGCTTTGAAGGCTGTAGCTGACTGTGGGTCGATGTCAAGTTTTTCTGGCCGAGTCAGACGCTCCATCCCTTTTTTAAAAAACTCTTTTTGCTAATAAAATTGTAGAGCTTGTCGAAAGAACCAAAGACTTGTTGATCCAAACCAAGGCTTTTATTAGCAAAAGACAGGAGCTCTTTACAGGTGGCCGACCAGTCCGAAATGATCCAACCTGGCTAGGGACACAACCCTTTAAGGCCCAGACAGTAGGTGTGGCTAAGCTCTCAGCCAATCGCTGTAAGCACAGTCATTACATACTCTAGATACTGTAACTATATACATTGGTGATAGGTCTGTATTATCACACTGATCCTTTCAGTGGAGTTGCTACAAGAAGATATTTGGCTGAAGTGCTCTCATACAGAGATCCTTTCTTCCCTTTCTCCCTTCCAGCAGCAGAAGTTGGACACCAGCACTTTGAATATGAGTTTGAAGGTACAAGTTTGAATCTCATCTTTGCAGATGAAGTATTGAAATTCCAGCCACTGAGTAAATTTGGGATAAATAATACAAGCATAATTAATGTGACTATGGAACAGTTGAATTGCTGTAAAAGCACATCAGGTTTACTGATTCCATGAAGGGGAAAATAAGTACTGCTTATCCCTATCTGGACAATATATTGTCCCAGACTAATAATGTGGTTGACTCCAATTTCCCTCTGAAATAATGTTACAGATGTATAAATAAAGATTATCTTATTATTGACTCCTAAATCATGTGAGAAAATTATATAATATAAACTTATCTGTATGTCCTTGGTCCTTCCTCTCAATTACCATATTTTCCATCATGTAACATGCACATGCATATAATGCACAGAAAATCATAAATTGTGTAAAAATATTTTCATATAATGCCCACACACATATACCATGTGTGTGTAGTATTCTAAATTCCAAGTGGCAAAATCAATTTGCATTTAAATGGGACATGAGATAAAGCACGCACCATTAGTCTCCCGCAAAAAAAAAACACCCAGTCAACATCCTCCAGAGGTGTCTATTGCCCATTATATAGATGATATCCTGCTGCAACACATTAACAAGGTTTGGACAGGAATCAATTAAACAGATCGAACACAGACTTCAGAGTTAAGCAGGATTTTAATTCTAATGTTGTCTCAAATCAGAGGCCTTTGATATGTTAATCTCCAACCTCGGGGACTGGCCTGAGCAATTAACATTAATAAGGTGCAGTGTCCTAGCCAGAATGCCCTATTTATAGAAATGCCATCGTATTCAGTACAAAGAGATATTCCTAAGATCAAAATTTCCCATGCCCGCTATAAATTGTGCCTATTGTTTCATTGCAACTATTACATTCTTATGCTCACTATAAAATTCCCACACTCACTATAAATTGTGCCTATTCTTTAATTGCCCCTATTATATTCTCATACTTGCTATTATATTCCCATGCTCGCTATAAACTGCCAGTGTGTCTTTCCCATGGCCGCTATTAATTGTGCACATTCTTTCAATGTCGTTATTATATTCCCATGCTTGCTGTAAAAGCAAATATAAATAAATAAATAAATAGATAAATATTAAATATATATAATTGTGGGCAGTCTTTCCCCATGTAAAAAACATTCTTGTATAGCACACACACGCATATAATGCTGGCTATGGATGGATCTCTCTGTTTAATGACCTCCCATTTCTCACTGCTCTTGCTTATTATACTCCTCCCATGTCAATTCTAAAACACACACTTGAAAGTTATTCACCAGACTGTTATTACTTGTGAGACATATGGATAAGCAATCCAACATCAGCATTAAGTTATAAATGAAGAAATGCCAGGAAGTGACAAGTTGGTGAACAGGTCAAATGCGATCTAATTTATGTGAACTGGATGAAGTCTTTAGTGCTCCTGAACAATCTTTCCTGCAAGTCTGGGAATGTTTAATATGGAGCTGGCCAGATACTAGATCATTCCATTTTCAACATTCATGCAATATGTAAGATCTTGATATCAATGTTTGTGTATTTATTGAATATATTCAATCAATTGAAGGGAATTGCTGCTAAGAGACAAATTGCCAAGATCCAGATGAATGATGGTAATATTACTATAGGTCATTCTAAAATAAATGATACATTCAAGAAATTCTATTCTAGTCTTTATACATCTGAGTCTATTAATGATATCAGTTTAATGATGGTTTTTTTTAGACCACTTAAATATTCCCATGCTATCTCAGAATAATCATTTAAGTTTGGAAGAACCTATTTCACGAGATGAAATTATTTTTGCTATCTTTTCATTAAAGTCACACAAAACTACAAGGCTGGATGGGCAGCCTAATGGTCAAGTCACTTGTCTGAATGCTACTAATACCATGTAATCCAGTACTACCTGTCACTTGGTCGGGTAGTCGGTGACTAAATCAGCTCCCTCACCAGGCTTGCAGGACGAAAAACAAGACCTGTCAAAGGGTGGATGAACCCTCTTGTATGTTGAATAGCCATCCGTGAAGTGCGGAAAGGGTATCCCTTACATCGGAGCTGGATCTGGACATTCATCTCAACAGAACTTCCCACAGCCATCTTCAAACTCACCATGCCTCTAGATCTGGGAGGGGATGTCGAGAGGGTGGGTCTGGACCTGTGCAACCCCTACTCACCTAAATCCATTCACACACGCACACTGTTCCTTTCTGGGGAGTGAGGTATCCTCATATGAAACCAAACAAATTGACTGAAAGGTACCATCATCATCCTATGGGATAGTCAGCCAGAAGAAGAAGATCCCAATTAAGTTCTGTGTTAACTTAATCATTTAAACAGGGAAATCATCCATTATCTTTTAATGAAGCTTATGCAACCCTCAGAGCGATAAAGGGAAAAGATCCAGTTGAATGTTCCTCTTACAGGCCAATCTCTTTATTGAATGTTGATATGAAGATCTTGCTTGGGTAATGTTTTGGCTTATAGGATAGAGAACATTTTACCACCAATTATTTTGGAAGATCAGAGGAGTTTTATTAAAAGTTGTTATTCTTATTTTAATATGTTGTTTATTGGCTATTTGTATTCACCTCCCACTGCAGTCCCAGAATGTGTTCTTTTGTTAGATGCACTAAAAGCATTTGATGAGGTTGATTGGGATTATTTATTGATGATCTTGGAAAATTAAATTTTGGACCCTATTTTATTACATAGATTAAATTATTATATTCATGTCCTATTACTTCTATTCTTACTAACTTACAACAATCAAAGCTTTTTACTCTCCAACAGGGTACCCATCAAGGCTGTCCTTTTGAGTCCATTACTTTTAAATTTGGCCTTAAAGCCTCCAGCAATTGCATTTCATGAGTGCAGAGATATTTCAGGGATTAATAGACAGTGAACTGAGCATAAAGCTTCCCTTTATACAGATGACCATTTGCTTTATATATCAAACCCTGATATTTCTTTACTTTCTATACTATCCTTACTTTTTCCATTTAGTCAGTTTGCAGGGTATAAGTTAATCTGCATAAAAGTGAAATTTTCCCTTTAAATTCTCCTATACTAATATATTCTAGTTTTCCTTTTACGATTGCGAAAGATCATTTTACTTATCTTGGAATTACAATTACGAAGAATCATAAACATCTTTATAGGGAAAATGTCTCTTCTTTACTTAAGCATGTAAAACTGTCTTTAATGAAGTGGTCTCTTTTATCTATTTCTTTGATTTGTTGTATTAATTCTAGTAAAATTAACATTTTACCTAATTTTTAGAAATCTTTTACAGACTATACCAATTTATATTCCTAAGTCATTCTTTGACTCACTCAATTCGCTTTTATCATATTACATTTAGCAAGGAAAGTGCCCCTGTTTAAATAAAGCTAATCTTCAAAAGACTAAAAGGAATGGTGGTTTGGTGCTTCCTAATTTCTCATTTTATTATTGGGCAGGCAATATACGTAATTCTTGTTACAATTTCATAATCGAGTTGACTGTCCTGCTTGGGTAGAAACAGAATTAAATCCCACCAAAAATGTTTCTATCACGGCATTTCTTGGATCCTCACTTTCCTTTGTTTCATACAAGTTAATTCATATTCTGGTTGTTAAATGCAGTTTGAGAATATGGGTGCAGTTAAGAAGATATTTTGGATTTCAGGGCTTTTTTCTTGCAAGCCCCGTTATGTCCAATGATATTTTTCAGCTTTCTTTCCATGATTCTGTTTTTAATGATTGGTATAGATTGGGTATTAAATGCCTTAAATAATTTTTATTGATAATACTTTTGCATCTTTTGAACAATTGGTTGGAAAATTTTTGGAAAACTAAACGTTCATTTTTTTCAGTTATTTACACATCAGGGATTTTATTCAATCTCAAATCCTCAATTTTCCTTGAGCTCCTAAGGTGAATATTCTTGATACATTATTTGGGTTACAACCTTCCGGTAAAGGTTTAATATTTGTTATTTATTTCAAGATGACTGGATTAAGACATGCCCCTTAGTTCAAATTAAGAAGGTCTGGGATCATAATTTGAAACTTTCACTGTCCAATGAGGGTATTTTCAAACTGATTAACATTACATCTCTTTGTGCTCGCCGCTGCCTGTTGCAAAATTCAACATAAGGCACACATATCAAAACTCAAATAATCTCATTTTTTACTCAGGTATATATACTTGTTGAGATAAATGCAAAATTGGAAATGATTCTCTAATTCATATGTTCTAGAGGAGCCCCACTTTGGAAAAAAATATTGGAGATAGGTTTTTAAAACATTATTGGTGATTCTCAATTTAAAACCAAAACTAAATCTTTTAGTTGCTCTCTTTGGAATTATTAGAGAAGATGAAAGTTTACTAACTCCAATTAAATGTTGCATTTTATCCTTTACTTCATTGCTCTCCAGATGTACTATTTTGATTACGTGGAAAGACAATACCCCACCTATTCATGCACAATGGCTAATGGAAGTAATGTACTCTTTAAATTTGGAAAAAAAGTTAGGTATGCAATTAAAGATTCCAAATGTTATGGGGCCCATTCATGGACTTTTACCATAATCTCTAGGTTTAGGGTTAATACAGAATCTTGGCACTGTGTTTTCCCACTTCAGAGTGAGCTACTTTGTTTCATTAACATTAACCTTCAACCTTGTTTATTGTCAGTGGTTTGGAAAATTTAAATGTATTATGTCCATTTTATTATTATTATTATCATTATTAAGTATGATTATTCTTACAGTGCCTTTCATCTCTTTTTTTTCTTTATTGTACAAACTTATTATTATTGAAAATCAATAAAGATATTTTCAAAAGAAAATAATATATTCAAGGGCCCACCCAGATAGTGAGTCTTCCTTTCGACATCTTGCAAAATGTCAATGGATGAATGGGATGTACCTCTAGTTATCAATGGCAGTTGTCTCACTGAATGTGAATTTGAACATGCATCCCATCTTGTCAACCAAGACAAGTAATACAGGTGAATCAGGTTAGAAGAGATTCATGGTGGAAGCTTTATCTCAGTATGTGAAGCTAAGGAAGTATTGGACATTTACAGAGGCTGAAAAAGAGTCTTTGTCTTGAAAAGAAAGTTTTTTTATTAGAAATGGGTAGAAAGCTTTAAAGCATTTATTTTCATAGAGAAAAACACATTTTATCAAATAGAGAAATGTACACAGAAATACAATTGTACTCCCAAAATATTTTCCCAAAGTCTGATTTTTGTCTTTATATTTTAAATAATACATGTTAAATTATGTTTGAAATATTTTTTTGAAAATGAATCTAATTAATTAAAAATAATATTCTGTAATTTTGGTTTCCTCATTTTGTGTCTGTTCAGGAGCTTCTGATTGCATTTGTAGCCAATGACATAATAAATTGAATATCAGATAGAAAATATAACTAAACTTATGTGGCGGCGCACATCATCATGGCGAACGGGCCCCGCTTGTATTCCCATGTGGCGGGGCAGCCATGGGGAAATGGCGTCGTCAGAGGTATCTCTCTGACTCCAGCATCCCTTCCAGCGTGCACCCTGGGCAGCGATTATGATGTCACAATGTACCAGGTGACTGAGCTAATGCTGCCCTTATAGGGGCGTGCTGGATTTGAATAAAAACTGTCATTTGCGACTCTCAACATGGTGGCTGTGTTTTTTCCACTGCTCACACAGCCACAGTGGTGACCCCGACGAGCCCAGACGTTTTTCTGGACTCAAAACACCATGGATTCAGTAGAGGTTAACACTGTCTCCATCAAGCTTCTCCCCTTTTGGACCCACCGACCGAGAACGTGGTTCAGGCAGGCAGAAACACAATTTCAACTCCACAACATAATCTCAGAACCCACGATGTTCTATCATGTCGTGAGCTCTCTGGACCAAGATACGGCAGCGAGGGTGGACAACATCATCCACCACCCACCGGCTATGGGCAAGTACACTGCCCTCAAAGACCTGCTGCTTGTAACTTTCGGGCTAACTCCCCCAGCAACGGGCTTCCAGGCTCCTTCACTTAGATGGGCTTGGGGACCGTAGTCCGTCGGCATTGATGGGCGAAATGCTGGTCCTGGCGGAAGACCACGAGCCTTGTTTTCTCTTCTGCCAGATATTCCTGGAACAGATGCCGGAGGACATCCAGCTGCTCCTCACAGATGAAGACTTCTCAAACCCGAGGAAAGCAGCAGCAGTTGTGCGGATGCCCTCTGGCACACGAAGAGGGAGAACGAGGCATCCCTCAACCAGGTTGTATGACCAGGAGCCAGCCGACCGCAAGCCACTCCCAAGACTAAGCCAGAGGAGGGCCAGTCGACCTGGTGTTTCTACCACCAGCGCTGGGGAGCGCAAGCCCATAAGTGCCACCAGCCCTAAGGGTTTCAGGGAAGTGACCAGGCCAGCCGCCATTAATGGCTGCGATGGCTGGTCACACAAGCAGCCTCCTTCATGTGATGGACAGATCCACCAGCCGCTGATTCGTGGTGGGCACTGGTGCTGAGCTCAGCATCCTACCACCCACAGCATTAGAGACTCGCACCCAATCTCGAGGTCCAACCCTGTGGGCTGCAAACGGCTCCACCATCAGGACCTATGGCACCTGCAGGGCACAGATCTAGATCAGGAAGGAAAAGTTCCACTGGAGGTTCATCCGAGCCTCTGTGGGCACTGCGCTGTTAGGGGCTGACTTCCTCAGAGCTCATGGCCTACTGGTTGACATGAAGGGCAAAAGGCTGGTCAATGCCTGAACATTCCACTCCACCCGACTGGACACAGCAGAAGCCCACAGGTCTGAAATTGACAATGTAGCCACTGCCAGGGATGAGTGCGATGAGATCCTCCACAAATTCCCCCCCACCTTAGAGCCATGGTTCAATGCTGCCCTGCCCCAGCATGGGGTCTTCCACCACCTCGCCACACAGGGCCCCCTGCTGCATGCTAGACCCAGACGGTTGCTGCCTGAGAAGCTCCAGCAGGCAAAGGAGGAGTTCTCCAGGCTCCAGGAACTGGAAATCATCCGGCGCTCGGACAGTGACTGGGAATTGCCGCTCCATATGGTCCCGAAATCATCCACGGGCTGGAGACTGTGTGAGGACTACCATCATTTGAATAATGCAACCACCCCCGACAGATACCTGGTGCTCCACATACAGGACTTCTCCGCCAACCTCCATGGCGCTCGGATCTTCTCCAAAGTGGACCTCGTGCGGGGATACCATCAGATCCTGGTACATCCAGATGACATGGGTAAGACACCCATTATCACCCCTTTCGGCCTCTTTGAGTTCCTGCGTATGTCCTTCGGTATAAAGAATGTGGCCCAAATGTTCCAGTGCCTCATGGACACGGTTGGAAAAGACTTGAACTTTGTGTTCATTTACCTGGATGATATTCTCATTGCTAGTCGCAACCGCGATGAACACAAAGCCCACCTCTGCACACTCTTTGCCCGGCTGGTGGACTTCAGTCAACATGGCCAAATGCCAATTTGGTAAGGAGTCCCTCCCGTTCCTGGGGCACACCATTTTGGCGGCTGGGCTGCACCAGGACCAGAGAAGGTAGTGGCTATTCAACCATTCCCCCCAAACCCTCCACCCCGAAAGGTCTCCAAGACTTCGCAGGGATGGTGAACTTTTACCATCGTTTAATCTCCGGAGCTGTACGCACCATGCACCCATTGTTCGCGCTCATGGCCACCAAAGAAAAGACTTTATTGTGGTCAGAGGAGGTGGGCAGGGCTTTCATTGCGTCAAAGGAGGCTCTAGCCAGTGCCAAGCTGCTGGTGCACCCACGGCTGGAGGCGCACACGGCGCTCTCCATGGACGCCTCAGCTACGGCAGTGGCTCGATGGACAATGGTGCCCGCTGGCCTTTTTCAGCTCAAATACAGTACCTTCAACCGAGAGCTCCTGGAGCTGTGTTTGGCCATCCACGATTTCAGCTACTTCCTCGAGGTCAGGCCGTTCACAGCCTTCACAGATCACAGCCCCTAACTCAAGCACTGGTGTTGGCCAAAGATCTGTGGTCCCCCAGACAGCAGCGCCACCTTTCATACGTGTCTGTGTTCATGACTGACATCCAACACAGGGCCGGCAAGGACAATATAGAGGCATATGCGCTCTCCCGTGCAGCCATCAACACGCTCATGCCCGACCTGGATTACGAGCAACCAGCTCAGGCACAGAGGAACTATGTGGAGATGCTGGCCTTGCAGACCATCATCTTGGGCCTACAACTCAAGGATGTCTGGGTGCCCAGCAGCCCAGACACATTGCTCTGCGACATCTCAACAGGTATGCCACGCCTGGTGGTCCCGCCGCACTGGAGGACGAAGGTCTTCAGTCTGATCCACGACCTCGCTCACCCAGTGGTAAAGACAACTGTGGGGATGGTCACAGAGCAGTTTGTGGCACGGGCTGAAGAAGGAGGTGGCAGAACTGGCCAGGAACTGTACCAGGTGCCAGATCTCCAAGGTCCAGCAACACATGCGAGCCCCCATCTAGAACTTCGACCTGGCAGTTTGCAGATTCCAACACATCCATGTTGATGTCATCAGGCCCCTGCCAGTGTCCAAGGAGGCTCGTTACCTACTCACGGTGGCCGGAGGCTCTCCCGATTAAGGAGACCTCCACGGAGATGTGCGCCAGGACTCTGGTCAGCCAATGACTCCTGTTTCGGAGTCCCAGCGCACATCACTAGTGTCGGAGGGGTGCAGTTCACGTCTGCTCTGTGGACTCAGACGATGAAGTTCCTGGGGGTCAAGCTCCACAACACTACAACATACCACCCACAGTCCAATGGGTTGGTGGAGAGGTTCCACAAGCACCTGAAGGCATCGCTTATGGCCAGGCTCTCCAGACCAGACTGGGCGGACGAACTACCCTGGGTCCTCCTCGGGATTAGGACGACACCCAAGGAGGACCTGCAAACTTCAGCAGCGGAGATGGTCTATGGCACATCGCTTTCTCTGCTGGGTGAGGTTTTTGCCCCAGACCCTGACACCACAGCCACCAACAAAAACCTGCTAGTGGATCTACACAGGCGACTGGCCTCCCTAGCTCCCCCACCCCAGGCTGTTTCATCTCCCCAAAAAGTTCAACTCGGCCCAGTTTGTTTTCGTGTAGAGGGGACCACAAGGTGCACCGCTACAGCAACCATACGAGGGGGCATACCAAGTCTTTCACCTGTCTGGCGGAACCTTCACCCTGGACGTTGAGATGAGAGAGTAACTTTTTATGGTGGACCCCTGAAGGCATCCCATCTGTACTTATCACAGCCGGTGCAGATGGCCGCACCCAAGTGCCGGGGCTGGCCGCCAAAGCGACAGGACACATTGCCGGTTCTGGGGGGGGGGGGGTTGTGAGCTGGCGCACATCCTCACGGTGAACTAGCACCGCCACGTGGCGGGGCAGCTATGGTGAAATGGCATGCTCAGAGGTTTCTCTCTGACCCCACCATCCCTTCCAGCGCGCACCCTGGGCAGCGATAATGATGTCACAATGTACCAGGTGACTGAGCTCATGCTGCCCTTTTTGGGGCGTGCTGGATTTGAATAAAAATAGTCGTTAATGACCCTCAACGTGGTGGCTGTGTTTCTTCCACTGCTCACACTTCATTATTTTCAGTGCTACCATCTCAGCATTAGATCAGGTAAGAAGATTTATATTTCACCAAGCTGTTAGTCTTTTTATTGTTTAAAATATAGTGCGAGTACATACTGTTGATTATGTTGAAGTCATCAGCAAATTTGTAAGAGCTGAAAGGAGTTTTTTTGACTTGTGCTTTTTGTAAATTAGAGTTGTAAGATATCCTAAAATAAAACTGCTTTTGTCAGAAGCTACTACCAATTAATTTAATTAAGAAATATTTTTCACTTTCTCTAAAAGCGTCATTACCATTCAGCATGTACCTGGCTCCTCCAAATAGGCAAGAAATATGATCGCACCAAAGAAATTTAAAAACACGAGTCAAAAGGGGATTTTTGTTTACACAAATAACAAATACAGTGATTATTCCAGAGGCAATTAACATGGAACATAAGCAAATAAAGCAATCCTTATTTAATTTTCTTTCATCTTCTGTTTTTGTTTCAGAACTACCCTCTGTGTCACTTTTTAACAGTTTATGGTTCTGACCATTTTAATTTTTGAAATATATCAATTCTAAAATGCTTTTTTACACTTTGGCTAATTATTTTATTTATTCAACGATCTTTGTGGACACCAAGTGTTGAACCTACTACATGCACAATTATCTGGAAAGTTAAATGTGCACATTTTATGATACCATCTTGTGACAAGGAAGAGGTGTACCATTATTGAAAATCATAATAATATACTGGACATCAGTCTGGGCAGAACAGGGTTTTTTGGAATTGCTGGAATCACATGTTAATTGTTACTTATGTGGAGCTGCAGAAGGCATGGGATGTATTTGACAAATTAGAAACCTTTCATGCAAAGGAAATTATGTTCTGGAAATTACACCTAACCTCCATAAAAGCTCTGAATATTATCGCTAATTCTCTCCCTTTGCTCTTTTCATCTTCTAGTCTCAATCATTCTTTCCCCTATTTTCATTATTTTTCTGTATCTAATTTGGTACTAATTCATCTAATTTTTATTTCTATCACTCAGTCTGTGTGTCTCTTTTGCTCGAGTTTATTGTTTAAGTAGTTGATTAATGATGAGGTTGTTCAGCACAGACCCAAATGTCCCAAAGTTCCTTTACATGAAATAGACTTTTGGTATCAGCTTTCCTGAAATGAAACAAAAAAAAACAATTATCAATGCAAGTGAATAAGGAAGTAATTTATTTTTGGCTAACAAGCTATTTGTATCGCAATTTATTACCAGATTATTTATTACCTATGTAATCACTTATTAAGCCCACCACCACTACACTAATCAAAAACTGGTCCAACACCACAAAAAAGACCCATCTGCACTATTACAACGCCACTTTTTTTCTTGAACTGTGGAATGTGATTATTTATAATCTCTCCATCTTTTGTATTTACTATCTTGTTTTAATTAAATTTATAGTCCTTTATTTAAAAATGTACCTGCTTGGCTGCAGTAAGTAAGAATTTTGATGAATATGCATATTTTACAATGCATATGTCAATAACTTCATTGTCTTTTTTTAAAAAATTGAACAATTTTGATTTTGCGATTCATTTGTTATAGGTTGTTAATCTGTATTTTATTTTAGACAAAAGCAGAAAATGGGGAGAAATTCAAAAAGACATTTGAATGAGGTAGGGAGTTAAAGATTAAACATATGAATTCTTCCTCTTTAGCAGCATTAAGTTCTAATTTTAACATGTGCTAATGTAGTGGTGAGCAACCAATTCCTTCTGAGCAGATTGTTAAGTTATTTAAATATTACATTGAAGCTGACTGTCTCCTGTTAGTTTAATTCTGGCAAGGTTCAAGAAACCCATCTGCTAAAGGGCAGAGAGAGTTGGTGGATTCACAAGGTGATTGTTTTTTTCATTTACCTGATCCACTTAATCTGCTTCACTAATCACCCCTTGGGGATGCTCACAGTTCCTTGTGATCTTCCTCAAATGGTTTCTGATTCTCTCTTTGAATATCCTCCAGAGACCTGATCCCTTCCCCTTCAAGGCCCCTGATGCTGGCTCAATGCTGAAGGCCCGCACATCCAATATTCAGCTAGCCATCAAATCTCTACTGACTACAATCAAGAAATAGGGACAAAAATGTTAGTTAACAAGAGCGCTGTGCCTCTTGTTATTTTTTTTTAAATCACCTTATTTCCAGCAGTGAAATTTGGCAGAACCTGATATCAAACAAGCTATATTTCTACAATCACTTGTTGTTATGTTGGGAAGATAGTCAGGTACAGTGGGTTCACAAAGAAACACGTCTAGACATAAGTGTTACAATCACACATAACTTTAATTAATACACGGGAGACAAACAGGGAGAACATTAAATGATACTCGATTACAATTTCACTTAAGAAACATTATAAATTATATACAAATTCAGGATGAGGCCTGGTCAAGATTGTGCCAGGAGAGTGTAACCAATGTAATTAATGCTAGATATCAAATATATTATATATATAATTTTTTTAAACACACCAATTATACTATACTCTGTATAAATTGCATGGACTTAATTCAAATTGTTCTGACAAATGTTTCAGATGTAACAAAGAAGCAGAAACCTTATTACATGCAGTTTGGTCTTGTGAAAAAGTGGGAAAATTTTGGGAAGACTTGAATATATTATTGGGACAAATTATGAAGATACCAAAAGATCCCAGAATATTTTTGCTTGATGAAATATAGGACACTGAAACTAAATTGAAGTTAAACAAATATCAATGAAAATTTGAGTTTAGCAATAGCTGTAGCACGGAAATGTATGGCAGTAACAGGAAATCAGATAATTTTAAGGTTGGATAAATGGCATATGGAAATTCAAAATTGTATACCATTGGAAAAGATTTCTTATAATTTAAGGAATCAATCTAAGAATGTTTATATTATTTGTAAACTATATATGGATTTCATCAATAAGATTCCATCCACATCATCTGTAACACCCGCTCCTCCCGATTAATATGTACAAGATAGAATAATATTTTAGGAATATATGAATAGTGAATGATAAATGAATTCAGGCATTGTTTAATTTTGTCTCATTTTCTTTTGGTGGAGGGGGGATAAAAGCAAAATATATATATATATATATATATATATATCAATTTTATTACATTGTATTGTTATATGATGAAGAATTATATGTATGTATTGACACAAATGAAAAATAAAATTTTCCAAACAAAAAGAAATGATATAAACATTCACCTCGGACCTGGGTTAGACTCCGGCAATAGTAAACCTATACTTCATAAGCTCACACATTTGAGTACACACACTACAAACAGGAACTCTTACACACACCCAGTTCCCTGTATCAACAGGAGTGTGGCTCTCTGCAAGTATGATCTATGGCAATACTATGGCTCAGCTTCAGTGTACTATGCACCTTATCTGCAACACTTCCATTGATATGCACAGTAGCCACCTGGCATGGAGTGGTGTCCAGAGCTTTGACCATGAGGCAGAGGGAAAGAATGTGCTGTGTGTTGGTGTTATATACAGTTCAAATCTATGCTTCTGGCCAATAATGACCCTAGGTGATTCAAATTAGCCAACAGCAAGGTGTGTACTTATGGGTGGCCAGAGTCCAACCTTGTCCAACAAGTGATATGACTTCTCAATAATTTCAGACGGGGAAGTTAAGTAATCACCCATAATACACACATTTCCAGGCAGGCAGGAAGCCTATGTTTTTTCCACACACAACATTCCACCCTCAGAATTCACATTTCCCTGAAATCTCTATGAAGATAATTAATAACTCTATGTACATGTAATAGCAATAAAAAGGTAGAGAAAAAAGCACAAAGAAATGTTTAAATATCAATACCAAATATGCTGATCAATGTATACACATGTGTATGCTGGACAAGGAACATAATCAAATTCAATGACAACAACTCACCAGCTCCCCCCACCTCCAACCAAAGAGGGTTGCTGTGTTACTGATGGAGCAGGGTGCTGTGGTTACTGCTCCCTAGAGTAAGAGGGAAGGGTAGAGAAAAAACAATCTGTCTGGTCACCGATTTGCATACATGGTTTCATTGGCTTGGCTGGCAAATGTGATTACCCTTACCACTGACTTCTGCGAGCTGACAGTGCAAGATAATTCATCAGGGAACAGAGCCTTTTCTTGGCTTGCACATCTTACGCCTTGGCCTCACACTTGCGTGCTCCTTAAGCACAATGCCTAGATGGCCATCACCATGCTATCTTGTGGTGAGGCAGTAGGCAAGGTGGCAGACATTTATCCAGGGTGTACCAGGGCATCCTGTTTTCCTGGGCTATCATCTGATTCCAGAATGCTAATCCTGCTTGCATTCTCTTTAAGCAGGTGCCACAAGTACCTGTGTTGGATTCCTGTAATGATAGTCAGGAGGAGTCGGAACTGAAAGTTAGTCAATTTTGAATTTTAAATAAGAACTCCTGAAGCCCCCAGCCAAGGAGGTTTTTTTTTTCCTGTTAATGGAAGGGCTAGGGCAACACTGTCATTGCCAAGTGAAATAAAGTGCATGAATGTTTCTTTCTAGTGTTTGATCTATGATACTCCACTTTTAAAAAAATGTACCATACTCCTTAATTGCTTTATTTGAAAGAAGAGGATATATTATTGATTTCATCTAAAAAGCGAATTTTAGCTTTTACCTCTCTGATAGCTAGACGAGCAATTTTGATGAATGGAAAGACAACACTCCACCTACTCATATTCAATGGTTGCATGATATTATGCCTTTCCTAAGTAAAAAAAAACAGATATAATGCTAAAAATGTAAAGTTTTATTTATTAAGACGTGGGACCCATTCATGGATTACAATCACAATTTCAAGAATTAAGGTGTTCGCATGCCTGGTTTCCGGATGTTGTCATTCAATTCCTATGTATACAAGTTAACCTTGTTTAGAGGGAGGGATTTAATTATTTGTGTTTTCCTCCTTTTTTATTTCATTTTTTAGAGACATATTAGATAAATGTGAGTCAAATTGAAAATGGTAAACATTGATTATATTATAGAAGATAAAGTTAACATTTGAGAAGTATAAATTCCCTTTATTTATAAGGGAATTTTATTAATAACTTACCTTACTTCAAAAGAAAGTATATTTTTGTCTCAGGTTCTTTTTTTTACTCTCCCCCCTACTGGGGCATTATCTTTTTTTTCTCGTTTCAATATTATCTTTGATATATTATGAAGAATATGTCAAATGTTAATCTAATTCATTTTTGGATTTACTCTATTTGATAAGATTAAGCTGGGAAACAATTTATGGCTATGTTTTTGATTTAAAATTTATGTTATGTATATTATATGGTTTAGGCCATTCACTAGATTATTATGTGTATAGGATTTTGTTAATAAACTCAATAAAAAACATTTAAAAAAAGAAAAACATGCAACTTTGAATCTGTGACATTCCATTTATGAATTGTAACTTTGAAACAGTGAAATGTAACTCCAATTCCCCGAGTGTGCTTAAAGATATTATTCATAGAGCACAGGGTTTTTTAAAATGAGGAAAACAAAACCAAAAGAAAAAAGGTCCATTACAAATGCTGCACCTGGAAAGCACAAAACAAAAGATGCAATCAGATTTCCAATATTGAGATTTATGTTTCCTTGGCAACAGCTATTGTCTGTCCTGCTGATAGTTCTTTGTACACCAAATAACAAGTATTTCTTGCTGGTTGCTGGCTGAAATCAGTGAGGAGATTGCAGCAGTGTGTTTTGATGACCTTTACGTAGACACTTACATTGAGAAGAGGAATAGGTTGAAGGGTGTGGGGGATGGATGGGAGAGCTCAAAAGATAGATTAGTCATGGGCCACCTCTGGTGGGGGAGGACCAGAGGGGAGGCTGGTACAGGTCGGAGTGGACAGTGCACAGGAAGCTCCACCCACAAAGGGATTCCCCCACAATGCTTCTTTCAAAAACATACATGTCTCTGTGAGTCACTGGCAGGATGATATTGCCAAACTTCACCTCAGCATTGTAAACTTGAGCATGTGCTCCCTGCTCTGTGATCTCCAATCCATCCAGGAGGGTAAAACTTCCTGATCTGTTTTACTGGTTGCTGGTCCCATGAGGGGCAAGACCACCCCTCTAAGGATGGGGCAAGCAATGGTGACTTAAATAACCTGCTAAGGTACCAGTTACCTTTGTGCTTCCTCAGAAATGCTGCTCAGGCACCACTGTACATATTCACAATCAGTGCTCACTCCCTAACAACCTGTGTCCCGATACCAATGGTATGCTACTGTGGCTGGCCATTTAGTCCCCGTTCTAGGATGGCAGGGAACCTGGCCCAGATTGCAGTAATCACCAATTTCCATAGGGTGATCATCATCAATCCCTTTCAGCACCCACAGGGTATTGCCATTCATCTGTTGGCCTGACCGACTGCCAAGACCGCTCGCTTCCCAATGAGCGAGAAAGAAAATTGGCGCTCCTTCAGCAGCAGGCTTGGTGTTCACCTGGCCGCTAGTGGCATTGGTCCCCTCGACCTGTTAGCTCCTTGGTGGAGTAGCCCCAGGATTCCGTACTTTCACAGTGACCACATACTTGCCCACCCGAGATTGTCCCATTTTCGGCTACATGGTCCCTGGTCATTCCCTGGCATGCAGGGAGGAGGACATTTGTCACGGGACTCAGTTTCCTCAGAGTTATCTCCATCCATACATACATACTCAAGCTACAACCATGTGTCGATATCCTCCCTCCACTGGACAATGACTTGAATTTCCCTGGGTCAAGCTGCAACCCAGACTAGCGAGCGGCTTCCAACTGCTGTGTTTCAATCAGCTTGGAAGCTTACCCAGATCTTGTCTCTTGTAAACACCTTTATGAATCCAGTTTAGCAGCTGATTAGGATTACAATGATCATTACGGTTATAGGGCTACTATCAGGATAGCAGTCTGGATAACCCTGGTATTTGGCACTTATATGCAAATAGCTAAGCTGCTTGCTGTACCATCAGTTCTGCTGCATTCGGCTGATTTGTACTTTATGTTGTAAGTTCTGCTTTGGGTGGTCCAGGTTTTCTGATTTATACCCTCCTGACAGCGTTTATGCAACAAGGGGAAGATGTTGTTCATGCACCCATCTGTTATTGGCAGTGGGCCAAGGACAGGGGCAAGATTCCAGTGTTTCTTTTATTATTATGGTTCGATATGCCTCTTCCTGGTCCTCCTACAGCAAACCCCCAGATCCAAACTTGTGTTTTTTTTTTCTTCTCTCATCAAATTGACAATGAATCACAGAGAAATATCACCATAGATCTATGTTGTCAGAACTGCTGTGAGGGTTAGTAATTTACAAATTTAGCATTCACTGTTGAAAATGAATTGCAAAATCTGCGATACTAAAATCTTATAAGCATTGCTACTGCAGCCACAAACAACGACAACCGGTTGAAGGTTAGAACTATGAACATTACAGCAGGGAAACAGGCCCTTTTGGACCTTCTTGTGTGTGTCAAACAATTTTTCTGACTAGTCCCATTGATCTGCACCTAGTCCATAGTCCTCCATACCTCTCTTATCCATGTATCTGTCTAAATTCCTCTTAAATCTTAGAATTGAACGCACATTGTCCATTTCAGCTGGCAGCTCATTCCAGATACCCACCACTCTCTGTGTGAAGATATTCCCCCCAAACTTTCCCTCTTTCACCATTAACCCATATCCTCTAGTTTGTAACACCTACCCCCAGTGGAAAATGCCTATCTATATTTACTCTGTCTGTCCCCCTCATAATTTTAAGTACCTCTATTAAATCTTGCCTCATTCTTCTATGGTGCAGAGAATAAAGTCCTCACATGTTTAACCTTTTCCTGTAACTGAGTTCTTGAAGTTCAGGCAGCATCTTAGTAAATCATCTCTGCATTCTTTCTATCTTATTAATATCTTTCTTGTAGTTAAGTGACCAATTTATGCTTTCTACAATCCCTTCTCATTTCCTCAAAATTGGTCTTTCTCCAATTTAGAATCTCAAACCAAGGCCCAGTCTTATCTTTCTACATAATTAACTTGAAACTAGTGGCATTTTGATCACTGGACCCAAAATGTTCCCTAAACTTTTAAGACTATAAACTCCTCAGCGGCTACATGCTCCCTCGTTGACCCCCAGGCATGGAATCCTGCTGTTGGACGGGGAGAAGGGGGGGATTGGATGGAGGGGTCTCAGGAGAGGGTAGCCAGATGTCCAGTTTTAGGTTGGACAGTTTAGCTTTTGAATCCTCTGTCCTTCAACCAGTGCCACCTCAAACCGGGCATTAATTACTCCTCCATTTGTGGGTGTAGTTGCATAGGTGCTATTTTAAAATGAGCACCCCTGCGTTATCAAACTCACCCTCTCCCCTGCCAGTGTTATAGACCCCTTTTCAACCTCTGGCATTTATTCACCCTTTGGATGGTCTCATCGACCTCTGGGGGTCAATACTGACCACTTTGGGGACCCATACCCTACATATACTTCTGTCTCCTGTCCTGTCTCATTCCCTGATAGGAGATCCAGTATTGCACTCTCTCTTGTTAGTACCACTGAATATTGATTTAGAAACTTTCCTGGACATATTTTAAAAACAGCAAGACATTCAGCCTTTTTTATGGTATGAGGGTCTATAGATGCAGATGTTCAAAGTTTGTTTATGGAAAGGTTGGAATTAATCTGGTTGTTAATCTTTTTTTGTGTTCATTTGATGATGTAGAAAATTACTAACAATCCTGGATACAAACAAGGAGCAATAACAACAACACAGTGTTTTAGGTGTTTTTTTTTGCTAGAGCAAGCTTGTTGGCCTTCAATTTTGGGTGGGCTGGGAAGGGGGGGGGGGGGTGGGGGTTGGTTATATTTAGTTTTTAGTAGGAGTAGCAAGATTACTTATATCTTTCTTTTAAATGGCATTTTCAATCAGGAGTGGCAGACTTTGGATAACTGGTGGGGTTCTGGAGCACCCAATAATTTAACCAAATGCTTAAATTAATTATTTTTTTCCATTAATGTTATATCTTGGAATGTCAAAGGCATACGGGGATGATTTACAGACAGAGTATTGGCACAAGTTAAAAATTTAAAGGAAAGCAATTTTTTTTCAAGAGACACATAAATTTGATAAAGATAGTTTAATCTTTAAATGGAAAAGACAAGTTTTTCATTCTTGTTTGGAAGCCAAGATTAGAGGAGTTTCTATTCTAATTAGAATATTCAATTTGAACTCCATCATAATACCTTAGATCAGGGGTCCCCAACCTTTTTGTTCCTCTGTACCTCTTGGGCATTTTAATAGGTTCCAGTGTACCCCTAAAAATTAAGGATTAAAAAAAACATGACATTGTGCAATCTGACTGCAGATTACAACATCATGTATTGTACAGTAGTGGTTATTCTCTCAGATCCAATATACCCCCTGAAAAGTGCAAATGTACCACTGGGGGTACATGTACCCCAGGTTGGGAACCCCTGCTTTAGATGAACAGCATCATTTTATTATTCATAAGGGTAAATTATATAACAAATTGGTTGGATTGCCAATGTCTATGCACCAAATACTGATGAACCTGCTTTTTTTGAATACATTTTCTTAGCCTTACCTAATCCAAATCATTACTCATTGACCTTGGGAGATGATTTTAACTGTTGTTTAGATATAATTTTAATTCACTCTTCTCTTAGATCTGCTACTCTTTCTAATTTATTCTTTTTTATCAAATTTTTGTGTTTCAAATGAATAGCAATTTTTAAACCCTCTTTTTCTTTCTTTTCTTCTTCTTTGGCTTGGCTTCGCGGACGAAGATTTATGGAGGGGGTAAAAAGTCCACGTCAGCTGCAGGCTCGTTTGTGGCTGACCAGTCCGATGCGGGACAGGCAGACACGATTGCAGCGGTTGCAAGGGAAAATTGGTTGGTTGGGGTTGGGTGTTGGGTTTTTCCTCCTTTGCCTTTTGTCAGTGAGGTGGGCTCTGCGGTCTTCTTCAAAGGAGGCTGCTGCCCGCCAAACTGTGAGGCGCCAAGATGCACGGTTTGAGGCGTTATCAGCCCACTGGCGGTGGTCAATGTGGCAGGCACCAAGAGATTTCTTTAGGCAGTCCTTGCACCTTTTCTTTGGTGCACCTCTGTCACAGTGGCCAGTGGAGAGCTCGCCATATAATACGATCTTGGGAAGGCGATGGTCCTCCATTCTGGAGACGTGACCCATCCAGCGCAGCTGGATCTTCAGCAGCGTGGACTCGATGCTGTCGACCTCTGCCATCTCGAGTACCTCGACGTTAGGGGTGTGAGCACTCCAATGGATGTTGAGGATGGAGCGGAGACAACGCTGGTGGAAGCGTTCTAGGAGCCGTAGGTGGTGCCGGTAGAGGACCCATGATTCGGAGCCGAACAGGAGTGTGGGTATGACAACGGCTCTGTATACGCTTATCTTTGTGAGGTTTTTCAGTTGGTTGTTTTTCCAGACTCTTTTGTGTAGTCTTCCAAAGGCGCTATTTGCCTTGGCGAGTCTGTTGTCTATCTCATTGTCGATCCTTGCATCTGATGAAATGGTGCAGCCGAGATAGGTAAACTGGTTGACCGTTTTGAGTTTTGTGTGCCCGATGGAGATGTGGGGGGGCTGGTAGTCATGGTGGGGAGCTGGCTGATGGAGGACCTCAGTTTTCTTCAGGCTGACTTCCAGGCCAAACATTTTGGCAGTTTCCGCAAAGCAGGACGTCAAGCGCTGAAGAGCTGGCTCTGAATGGGCAACTAAAGCGGCATCATCTGCAAAGAGTAGTTCACGGACAAGTTTCTCTTGTGTCTTGGTGTGAGCTTGCAGGCGCCTCAGATTGAAGAGACTGCCATCCGTGCGGTACCGGATGTAAACAGCGTCTTCATTGTTGGGGTCTTTCATGGCTTGGTTCAGCATCATGCTGAAGAAGATTGAAAAGAGGGTTGGTGCGAGAACACAGCCTTGCTTCACGCCATTGTTAATGGAGAAGGGTTCAGAGAGCTCATTGCTGTATCTGACCCGACCTTGTTGGTTTTCGTGCAGTTGGATAATCATGTTGAGGAACTTTGGGGGACATCCGATGCGCTCTAGTATTTGCCAAAGCCCTTTCCTGCTCACGGTGTCGAAGGCTTTGGTGAGGTCAACAAAGGTGATGTAGAGTCCTTTGTTTTGTTCTCTGCACTTTTCTTGGAGCTGTCTGAGGGCAAAGACCATGTCAGTGGTTCCTCTGTTTGCGCGAAAGCCGCACTGTGATTCTGGGAGAATATTCTCAGCGACACTAGGTATTATTCTATTTAGTAGAATCCTAGCGAAGATTTTGCCTGCAATGGAGAGCAACGTGATTCCCCTGTAGTTTGAGCAGTCTGATTTCTCGCCTTTGTTTTTGTACAGGGTGATGATGGTGGCATCACGAAGATCCTGAGGCAGTTTACCTTGGTCCCAACAAAGCTTGAAAAACTCATGCAGTTTGGCATGCAGAGTTTTGCCGCCAGCCTTCCAGACTTCTGGGGGGATTCCATCCATACCTGCTGCTTTGCCACTTTTTAAACCCTAATAACAGAGAATAATCATTTTTCTCAAATGTACACCATTCTTACTCTAGAATTTATGATTTTTATTGATAATCATTTGATCTCTTCAACCAATGCATGTGATTACCAAGCAATAGTTATATCTGATCATGCTCCTGTAGTTTTATCTTTGAATTTTTCTGACATCCCTGTGTTTTTTTAAAGACAATGAAGATTTTATAGCACTTTACTTACAAATAAAGAATTTTTATGCTTTTTGGAACAAAATAATAGATTTTCCTTAATACTAATTCTTCCATATTGATGTCCAATTTAATTGTTTAGGGTACTATGAAAGCTTATTTGAAGGGACAAATAATATTGTGTACAGCTAATATTAAGAAAAAGTCTAATAAAGAAAGATTGTAATTAATTAATCAGATTAAACAAATTGATATATTATTTGCTCAAAATGAAGAAATGGAACTATATAAAAGAAGAGTTGAACTGAAAACCAAATTTGATCTTCTCTCTACATACTCTATTGAACAACAATTGTCGAGAAGTAAGGGTTACTTTTATATTCATGGTGAAAAATCTGGTAAGTTACTTGCAGGACAATTGAAAGGTATTTCATTTTAAAAAAAAATTGGTTGAGAGATGGTACAATGACAACAGATCATTTTAAAATTAATGAGACTTTTAGACAATTTTATTATCTCTATATTTAAGAATTTAAGAATAATTTTATTTCAATGTCAGAGTTTCTATATCGAATAAATTTACCCACTTTATCACAGGACAAGCAAATACGGCTGGATGTACCTATATCTCAGGAGGAAATTTCTCTTGTTATCTCTTCATTGAAGTCTGGTAAATCTGCAGGACCAGATCGATTCTCTCTAAATAGCTTGTGCCTTATTTAAGTCCTATGTTTGAAGATTCATTTAAAGAGGGAACACTTCCCTCATCCTTTAATGAGGCTAGTATTTATCTTATTTTGGACAAAAAGGAAAGAGGCAACTGAATTTTATTACTTAAGGTTGATATGAAGATTTTATCTAAAGATTTAGTGCATAGAGTAGAAATTATTCCACCAATAATTATTAACTTTGACCAAATAGGTTTTATTAAAAATTGTTATTCTTGTTACAATATATATTATATTAAATGATGATAAAATGTTTGATTGGGTAGAATGGGAATATTATTTGTTACTTTAAATAAATTTAATGTTGGTCCAGAATTTATAAATTGAATTAAATTATTATTATATTCATGTCCTATGGCTTCAATTCATTCTAATTTACAACAGTCAAAAATGTTTAGGCTCTATAAGGGAACATGTCAAGTATGCCCACTAATATAGTATTAGAACCATTAGTGGTTGCCCTTTGACAATTTAAAGAGTTTAAAGGAATAACTAGAAATGGAATTGAACATAAATATCTCTTTATGTTTTTTATTTTAAATCTGGAGATTTCTAAACCAAATATATTAAGTATGATTGCTTAATTTGGAAAATTTTCAGGTTATAATGTAAATTTGCACAAGTGTGAACTTCGCCTTTAAAGGGATCTTTTTCTATGTATCCTAAGTGGTGAACATCCCAGTAGTAATACTTTAATATTTAGGAAATGCAATCACAAAAAGTTATGAAAAGCTTATGAAAGAATTTTTTGTAGTATTACTTAGACAGATTAAAGTATTACTACTGGGATATTCACCACTTTCAATTACAATGATTGGACATTTTTATTCAATTAAAATCAAAATTCTACCTACATTTTTATATTTTTTCAAGGCTCATCAATTTTTATCCCCAAATTCTTCAATTCATTAGAGTTGTTTTTTTCTTCTTGTATATGGCAGGGAGAACAACAATGTTGAAATAAAGCTCATCTTCAGAAACCTATAAGGATTGGGGGATTGTCACTTCCAAATTTTTAAATTCTATTATTGAGCAATTAATATACACAGTGTAGCGGTAGCTATTAACTCTGAAAAATACCACAGGACGCTGAGGGGTTTCAGTTGAAATGATTTATTCAAACTTTGCACGTGCTTTTTAAGGGCGGTGTGAGCTCCGCCCTGCTCTGGCAGTGATGTCATCATGTCAGCCCAAGGCATGTGCTGTGGTATAAGCCATGGGGCACTGAAGTCCCCCGACTGCACCATCTTCCCACAGCTGCCCCACTGGTGTGGCGATAAAAGCAGGGCCAGTTCGCCATGAGAAATGTATAGCGTCACACAAACCATGCCTCCCCCACCCCCCGAACCAGTTTGTGTGTCTTGCCACTTGGGCGGCTGACCCCATCGTTTAGGTCCGGCCGTCAGTACTGGCTGGCTGAGGTCCAAGTGTGCTGCCTTGAGTCTATCGACCATGAATATCTCCTCCCTGCCCCCAACGTCCAAATGAATGTCTTGCCTGAGCAATTTAGGACATTGCAGGGGTCCAGGGTGTGGGCCATGCCAGATGGAAACAATGTCTATTGTAGCCAACTCCTTGGGGGTGCAAGATGGGCGGCTGCTGTGGTGGGTCGGTGGTGGGGGTACAAATCAGGCGAGCTTGTCCCGCAAGTCTGCCAGAATGAGTGCTTGGGCCAAAGAACTCTCCGGGTAGCGACAACAGTGTGCCATAGACCAGCTCTGAGGGCGATACCTATAGGCTATTCTGATGCCGAGCAGGATCCAGGGCAATTCATCCGTCCAGTTGGGGTTGATGAAGCATGCCATGAGAGCCAACATGAGGTGCCGGTGGAAGCGCTCTACAAGACTGTTGGCCTGGGGATGGTATGCAGTGGTATGGTAGAGCTTAATCCTCAGGAGGTCTGCCAGCTGTGACCAGAGGGCGGGTGTGAACTGGGTGCCCCTGTCGCTCATCATGTGTGTTGCAACACCGAATCTAGTGATCCAGTGGGCAAGCAGGTTTCTGGTTCAGGATTCGGCAGAAGTGTTTTTAAGCGGGATGGCTTCTGGCCACCTCGTCATGTTGTCAACCATAGTCAACAAGTACCGGGTGCCCTGGACACCAGCATGGGGCCCACGATGTTGATGTGGATGTGTTCAAACCTCTTGGTTGGGGGGTCAAATTGTTGCACCAGAGTCTTAACGTAGCACTGGACTTTAGAGGCTTGGCACTGTGTGCAGTTTCTCACCATCTGGGCTACTTGCTTCTTGAGGCCATGCCACATGAAACATTCTGCTACCATGTGCACCAAGACCTTGACGGAGGGGTGAGCCAAGTTGAGGACAATGGTGAAAGCTTGTGGCCTCCATTGTGGTGGGACTACCGGGCACGGGGAGCCAGTGGAGACGTTGCAGAGTAGCATCTTGGGGATGTTCAGCAGTTTAAGGTCCTCGAGGCAGAGGCCCGTCATGCTGATGCAGAAGGCCTGTGTTTCCTCATCCCCTTTCTGCACCTGCGCTAACTGCGCGTAGTCCAGGCTGGGGGATAGGTTGTGGATGGTGGCCGTGAGATCACGTCTGCAACGACATTGTCCTTACCCACTCGGTATCGGATGTCGGTGGTGAATTCTGAGGCATAGGACAGAAGTTGCTGTTGGCACCCCAACCAGGGATCTTTGGACATGGCAAAGGCCTGGGTGAGCAGTTTGTGGTTGGTGAACACCATGAACAGTCTGCCCTCCCGGAAATACCGGAAGTGCCTGATGGATAGATACAGGCCAGGAGCTCCCTGTTGAAGGCGCTGTAGTTAAGTTCAGGAATGTGGAGGTGCTTGCTGAAGAACACAAATGGGAGCCACAGGCCATTGACTGATTGCTCTAGGATGCCCCTGGTGGCTATGGATGAAGCATCCACTGAGAGTGCATTGTGGGCATCAGGCTATGCATGGGCCAGTAGGGTGGAGCTTGCTAGGGAATCTTTCATCACAGTGAAGGCTTTCTTGGCCTCTTCCATCCACTCCAGGGTCTTAATCTTCGCGGCGATTAGTGCGAACAACGGTCGCATGATGCGGGTCGCCCCTGCGATGAAACAGTGATAGAAATTGACCAACCCGGTGAAATCTTGTAGACCCTTGAGGGTGTCGGGCTTCGGAAACTGGTGTACGGTCATGACCTTTACGGGTGATGGGGTGATCCTGTCTGCAGAGATGGTATGGCCCAGGAACTGCAGGTTCTCCTTGCCAAACTAGTATTCAGCTACATTGATGGTGAGGCTGAACTCTGCCAGGTGAGCATATAGTGCGTGGAGGTGGATTTTGCATTCTTTGTGGTCTCAAATGGCTATGAGAATGTAATTGAGATAGATAAAGACAAAGTCCAGGTCTCTGCCCATTGCATCCATTGGCCTTTGAAATGTCTGGGTTGCATTTTTAAGACAAAAGGGCATCCACAGAAACTCAAATAGACCAAAGTGGGTGATGATGGTGGTTTTGCCGATATTGTCAGGGTGGACATGGATTTGATGGTACCCCTATAACAGGTTGACCTTCGAGAAAACCTGGGTGCCATGCAAGTTGACCATAAAGTCTTGTATGTATGGGATGGGGTATCGGTCCGGCATGGTCGTGCCGTTAAGATGATGGTAGTCTCCGCAAGTGCACCAGCCTCCAGAAGTCTTTGGGACCACATGGGGGGGGGGGGGAAGAGGCCCAAGGACTATCTAACCTGCGGATGATCCCCAGCTCCTCTATTCGGGAGAATTCTTCTTTGGCATGTAGCTTCTCAGGGGGCAACCGACTGGCTTTGGTGTGGGGGGACCCCTGGGTCGAGATGTGGTGGCGGATGCTATGCTGGGGCATGGTGGAAGTGAACTGAGTCTGCAGAATGGTGGGGAATTTGTTGAGTATACGAGTATATGCATCCATGGGGATGCAGATGGAAGCTATCCTAGGTTGCACGTGTATTTGGAATTGAGGTAGATGGTTTGAAAAGTGCGGGCATGAACCAACCATTTGCCTTTTATATCTACCAACAGGCTGTGTGCTCAGAGGAAGTTGCCTCCCAACAGCGCTGTGCCCACTGTTGCCAGTACAAACTTCCAGTGTAACTTGTCCTTACCAAAAGTCTTGATTGTGGAACCGTTGGCCACTGGTCTTTTCGGTCATCTCCAGGAGGCTGTTAGTGTAGCCAGCTGTCACATCCATCAATGGTAGCTGGCTGGGTCATTTCCCTGAAAATAACAGGGCTGCCTGCACTTGTGGGCTTGAGCCCCTAGTGTTGATGGTAGAAGCACCAGGTGGAGTGGGGCTCTTCTGGTTTGTGCTTTGGCGGTGCCTATGGTTGGCATGGACCAGTCAGGTGACCTGGCAGAGGGCAGCCTCATTTTATCGTATTGTCCACAGACCACGACCGCATGGGCTGCGACTATCTGTGGATCTGAGAAATCCTCATCTGCCAGCAGGAGTTGGATGTCTTCAGACATCTGCTCAAGGAAAGCCTGCTCAAACATCAGGCAGGGTCTGTGGTCCTCTGCCAGAGTGAGCATCTCATCTAGGATGGGGTTCTGTCACCCAGACCATCCAGGTGTAGGAGCCTGGTGGTGTGCTATCAACGGGAGAGACTGAAGGTCCCAAGGAGGAGGCTTTTGAGAGTGAGGTATTTACCTTCCTCCAGTGGGTTGTGCATCTGGTCATCCATCCTGGCCTCAGTTTCCTGATTGAGTGCGCTCATGACATGGTGAAATATCGTGGTGTCTGAGGCAATGAGTCTGAGGTCAAACCGTGCCTCCGTCTGCCCAAACCAAGTGCATGGGCGATGCGTCCAGAAGGGGGAGAGTTTCGCCACGACCACATTGACTGCTGCTGAATGAATTTTGGGAGGCCAGAAAAACATCTGGGGTCACTGGGGTCACCAGTGTAGTGGCAGCTACTAACTCTGTAACACATCACAGGATGTTAAGGGTTTCAGTTGAACTGATTTATTCAAACTTTGCACGCTCCCTTTAAGGGCGATGTGACCTCCGGCCCACGCTAACAGTGATGTCATCACTCCTGCCCGAGGTGCACACTGTGGCCTAAGCCACGAGGCACTGAGGTCCCCCAAAGGCACCACCTTTCCACGGCTACCTCACTGGCATGGCTCTACAAGCGGGCCTGGTTCACGACGAGAGATGTGCGCTGCCACAACAGTTTACTTTTATTGTTAAAATTTGATAAATTAGTTAGATGCCCTTCTTGGGTAGATATGGAATTGAAGTGTTTGAGGAAATCAACTGTGTTGTTAATTTTAAGTTCTGTTTTACCTTTTCTCATTTTCTAAATTGACACATAATCCATTAATGAGAAATAAGTTGAGAATTTGGGCTCAATTTAGGAATTTTTTGGTTATAAGTTTTTTCTCTGGCTACTCCTATTATAGGTAACCATCTATTCTCACCTGATGTTTTAGATTGGTACAAATTAGGCTTTAAAAGTTATGAAGATTTATTTATTCAAAATAACTTTGCCTCTTTTGAACAATTGTCAGTTAAATTTAATCTCTCTGATAGACATTTTTTTAGATACATTTAAGTTAGGCACTTTGTTCAGTCTAAACTACATGCTATTCCTCGAATTGCATATTCAAATATTCTTGATATATATGTTGTGACTCAGTTTGTTCATGGTGGATTGCTATTACATATGTATAATTTAAGTTTAGCCTCAATGGCTAGGATTTAAAAAATGACTGGTTACATGATCTCAATATAACATTCTCAGATGAGGATTGGTATTCTACTCTTTGTTTGAGCAATAATTCTTTATTTTGTGCAAGGCATTGTTCATTATAATTTAAAATGCTGCATAGAATACATATGTCCAAACTTAAATTATCTCGTTTTTCTGCAGATGTTGGCCCACTATGTGAAAAGTGCCAAATTTTTGAAGTCTCATTGATTAATATGTTTCAGGAGTGTCCCAAATTAGGAATCTTTATCAACAATTATTAAGATTAAAATGGTCCCATGCCCCTTAATTGCTTTGGTTGTTTTTTCTCACGAACTGGGTGTACTTATGTCGGCATCTCAAGAGAAAGTTTTAGCTTTAAGCACATTGACAAGCAGTTATAATGTAATGGAAAGATGAACTCTCTCTGACTCAAGCACGGTGGTTACATGATGTAATAACATATCTAAGCTTGAAGAAAATTAGATACAATATTAACAAAATAAAGTTTCAGTTTGAAAAGATATGGGGTACATTCAGAGAATACTATCACAATTGGCAGTTTTAGTTAATTTCGATGCTCCGTTTGTCCTCTGAAGGTTGCTACTTAATCCATTTCATTTTTTTTGGCCCTATTAAGTAACCTTGATTAGAGGGTGGGGTTAGATTAGCATTAGATTTACTTTTTTCCTCTTTTTTTCTGTTTTATTTTAGGTAAGTTGATCATGATTGATATGGTTTAATTATGATTGTCCTAGATCATAACAATTACTTAGATATTATATTAAAGTATGACAAGTGTTGGTACAATGCAACTCAATTGGTTTATATTTTGAAATGTAATGTAAGTGCATTTATATTAATTAAATGATATCTATATGTTATGATATTCCTTTGTTATATTAGTAGAACATGTATGTAGGATTATTATGTAAAACTCAATTAAAATATTTTTTAAAAGTAAATATTCCTGACTACATTTGACAAATACCAAGCTCTCCAGCCCTTTTGCATAATGGGAGTCCAAATCAATATGTGGAAAGTTAAAAAGTCCTAATATCACAACCTTATGTTTCCTTCAGCTGTCTGCTATCTCTCTAATTCTCATTGAGAGGGAGTCTATAATACAACACCATGAGTGTGGTCATACCTTTCGCATTCCTCAGCTTCCCCCATTTAGACTCAGTATATGAGCCCGCTGGTCCATCCTGCCTGAGCACAGCTGTGATATTTTCTCTGATGAGGAATGCCACTCCTCCCTGTTTCATCCTCCCTGTTCTATTGCATCTGAAGCAACGGAAGCCTAGCACACTGAGCTGCCAGTCCAGCCTCTCCTGAACTCAAGTTCCACGAATGGCCAATCCATGCTCTAAGCTTATTTGCCTTCCTGACAATACTCCTTGCATTGAAATAGATGCACCTGAGAAAATTGCCACCAAGTAAAACCCTATTGCAATTACATGCAATTTTCACATTGTCTTCTCCCTCCTCCTCTCCTCTATCTGCTCTGGCACTCTGGTTCTCATACTCCTGCAAATCTAGTTTCACCCCCACCTGGAGCAGCATGAGCAAACATTCCTGCAAGGATATTAGACCCCCTCCAGTTTAGATGCAAACTGTCCCATTGGAAAGGGACCTATCAGAATAGATTCTGCTGCCAAAAAAAGATTTTCCTATGTTTGCCCTGCTAAAACACAAAGAAGTGTCATCAATATAATGCCACTATCAAGGCAAGAAAGAGAATCAAAGGAGAATCTCTTCAGAGACATGGAATATCCATGGATCCCAATGCCTCATTTTATGTCCAGAAGGGCTTGTTACTGTGTTGCATCACTACATCTAAAATTTAAATTTAATTAAAATTTTAAATTAAAAAAAAAGTAGTTCCTTTGTTCAAGACTATCAAGCTTTTGTTTTCCCATAGACCTCAATAGGGACCACATGGACCAGCCCTCCAACCTTCCAGAAGCATACTCTCACAGCACACTCACTCACATTGGTGAAATGCTCTATGCCTTTTCAGTAGTGCCTGAAGACCTTTGTCACAGCAGCAATTGAAACATGAACAAAATGGTCATTTGATATACTTCTGCAACCACCATCTGCACACCCTTTCATGTGCATTTGGTTTTTAGGCTAGCATGATACTTTGCCAGATGAATGGATGCAAACATTGCTGATTAACACCAGAGGTTCTGTTCAGAACAGCTGGAAGTTAGCTGATAAAATGTCTTTAAGTCTGAGGAGTACAGCAGAACTGTGGAATCTGGGAATACAGACTCAGAATATCCTGAAAGTGGTTTCACAAATGGATTAGAGTCGTAAAGAGAGTTTTTAACATGCTGACCTTTATAAATCAAAGTATTGAGTATCAGTGTTGGGGTCTTATGGTGAAGTTGTGTAAGATGTTGGTGAGACTAAATTTGGAGTAGAGTATGCAGTTTTGATCATCCAAGTACAGGAAAGGTATCAATAAGATTGAAAGGTTGCAGAGAAGATTTAAAGGGAAAAATTAAACGGATTCTGATTTTATTCCCTGGAGTTGTGGAACATGAAGGGAGATTTTATTGAGTGATACAATATTACAGAATCAAATAAGGTTTACCACATTCTTGTAAGTTGATGGTCAGTACATTCTCAATGAGCTGAATCTGTGCTGTATCTCTCTCAATGTCACCTTCTGTAGATAAAAGATACACTGTGAAATGATAGTCTTCCAGCTGTGGGATCTTTGATCTTGATCTAACCTTTCATCACCTCCTAATGAATGCCTCAGAAGCAAAAGTACAAGTGAAAATTTAAAAAAAAACACTTCAAATGCTGGCAATCTAAAATAAAAACAAAAGATAGTGGAAAAACTCAGTTAGTCAGACTTCATCTGTTGGAAGAGAAACAGTCAACAGTTCAGCCAAAGAAATGGGAGGGAAAATTCACTGCTAGTTCTCTTCCATAAATTAAAATCTTCAGTTCTGATGAAGAATCTTCTGCCTGAAATGTTAATTTATTTCTTCCCACAGATACATTCTGGCCTGCTGAGAGTTTCCAGCATTTTCAGTTTTTATAATATCTGGAAGATCAAAGGCATGTGCGAGGGAAAAGAACCTGGTCATCTTCATTAAGCTCCACATTCCCTACTCTCTCCTGTTCTGATACCACTTCTGCCTCATTTTCCCAATTGCTGGGTATGGACTTCCCATTTGATCTTCATTTAAACTTATCAATGTGCATTTTCACCCATTCATGAGGATAATCTCTGCAATTTTTAAATGATTCCCAGTTTAATAATCACCAAGCTTTTCAAGTATCATCCTTCCTTCCAAATGACAAGATGGAAAGGCATACGGAAAAGAAGCTCATATAAATCACAGCCTGGGCCTTCCCAATCACTCTCCTGTAACATTTCCCAATTCAGAAGAATCTCCTCAGGGCCCTGCACTTTGGGTATGAATATCATACATCCAGTTAAAAACATTGATGAGTCTAGAAGAAAGATTGGATCAGAGAGCACCTTTATACACTCTTCGTATCTGTACCTACAACTTAACCACTGGGTTTCAATTTGCAGACATAAAGACTGCTGAGAGGGTCACTAAAGCATCACTTGGCTTTGACTGTGCAACCCTCAAATCACACAATTTTTGAATAAAAACATTCTTTCCCTGCCAATAGTTTAATCTTGAAGTCACAATTGTTCTCTCACAGTGCAATGCACTGCTTAGATTGACTTGAATTTTAAAATGTGTATTAAGTTCACTGAGAGTTTCCAGCATTTTCTGTTTTTATAATATCTGGATCTAAAGTTGTATGAAGAAAGATAAATAAAGACAAACATTTAGGGGCCTGGTGAGGATAATATACCAAGAAGACCTACTAAGACATAGGATACAAACGGCACTTTAAAATTTACCAGATAGATGTTAATGAAGATGCAGGATTGATATAATTTACAGTGTTCAAGACTGGAGATGAGAGTTAAAATTTCACCTTTGGAATGGGATAGAAAGGCAATATTGATGAAATTGAAAATAGATGGTTTTGGTTATAAAGAGGTTGTGAAATATTAACCTCATCAAGTGTAACATCCAACAGGTATCACTTGGTCTGATTCAGTCTAAAGGTATGATTGTAATTTCATGGAGTTGATGACAAGAAAATAGACTTTCAGAAAAAAAAATCAAATTAACATCAGAGTGCTTGGAAAATTTCAGTAAGTATAAAAAAAAACAATTATGTTTATTGAGTGCTGTAGTGCACTCTGAGGACTGCAATGAAAAAATTATAACAATGTTCATGCAGGCTATGGAATGAACTTATTCATTAAATTGTGGATTTACCAAATGTATTGCTGTTAATAGGCTCATGTTATTATTAATCTAAGTTATAAAATATCATACTTTTACTAAGGTTACTTTGTGGGTTGGACTGGGAAAACAAACACAAAACACCACTGTGGCTGGTTGCTGGATCAATCATTAAAATGGAGTTGATTGTTCCATTGAAAGTTTGAAATGATGGATGTTTGCTTAGAAAGGCAAATTAACAGCTATTTGCTTGATGACCTGTGTAGACAAGTAGGAGGCCATTTGCCACAAGTGTGTTAACAATAATGATCAAAGTAGTCATATGATTAAAGACACTTGAAGCAACATTTTAGTATCATGAAAGATACTTTTCTGAAGTCAGAAAGGAAATTACATTCTATAAGATGGACTGCTGTTGTGTTGCCCTTATCAGGGGAGGGACAAAGAATTGGAGTGGCTTTGGAGAGGATAACAACTAAGACTGCTTTTCTTTGTCAAGTGAGAGGGAGAGCAGCACTGCTGTGGCTATTATAATAGTCATTGTTGACTAACTCGTATCTGGGTAAGAGAAAGCAAGATCATTCTTATAGTTGGAGCAATACTATTCTGATGGTTATTTAGTTTAATTTTTGTCTGTGTTTGAAAAAAGATCACAGAAATCACAAGTTCTGTAACCTCTATGCAAGAGAGGGGAATTGTGAAATCATTTCTCTGAATAAACATTTCTCTGAAAGCAACTCATCAAGAATTTGTGAGTTTAGAGAAGTTTAAATATTCGGTGTCCCAAACTACATTATCATTACTTTTGAACAACAGTTAAAGATTCTGAGTTTCAACACAAAAGATTTCTAAGACTGAACTTTGAAAATGACTTTTCAGAATTGTGCCTGAGCTGTAATGGTTTGGGATCTGCCCCACATTTATGCACGCTTGTGCATACACACAGATACATATGTGTGTGTGTAGGTGTGCGTGTGTATGTGTGTGTGTGTGTGTGTGTGTGTGTGTGTGTGTGTGTGTGTGTGTGTGTGTGTGTGTGTGTGTGTATGTATACATTTGTGTATAGTTGGGGATTAAGTTTAGAGTTGAATAAGATTTTATATTATTAATTAAAAAATATTGCTTTGAACATACCATCGTCTTCAGAACTTATGGGGGTCTTTTATGACATGCTATCTTAATTTTTAATTTTACTCCAATTTAATTAAATTGTCTAACTTGTATCTTTCTACATTCCTTTTCTTTTAAAACTTTTTTTTCATAAAATACCAGTCATATATAGCATCTGGCAATACAGTCGAGTTTTTATCCTCTCCTATTTTCTTCTTTTCTCTTTTTTGTATTATTAGTTATTTTTTCTAAAAAAAATATATACTATTTAGAATATGAATTATGGATATGATTTAAATTTTATGTATGTTTATGACCATATGGAATATCTTATTTAGTTTATGTAACTCTCATACTATCCTTACTGAATTGTGCCCATTTGCTTGTATAACTTCTTTATTAAAGTCAATAAACATTTAAAAAAAAAGGAAAAGCTACCATTGTGATTTTTTTTATTGCTGCTGGTCTATAATGTAACAATTGCAAACTCTGATTTTCCTTGTGGGTTCTCTGGCCATGTGATCCACTGATGCACAGAAGTGCCAGACCACGGGCGGCGATGCATATCTGGGGAAAAAAAAAATCCATGATTTGTGCAAATTTGACTCACAGGCAGCATGGACCCAGCCATGCGCCTTAGGATGACCTTTTATGTTCATGCTGGAATAACAGACTGCTGACTCTCATCTTGCAAACACATCTCATGTTGGTGAACTAAAGGATTAAAAGGATTAGCACTCAGAACATTCTTCTCCTGCCACCCCCAATTTTATGTCATGACTATGTCCCTCACCCTCATTTGGATTGCCAACCTGACCCTTTGAATCTTAGATCTTTTATCCACAGAAGATGATATTGAGAGTCACAGAGAGATATGGTACGGAAACAGACAAATTGATCCATTGGGTTGGTACTGATCATTAACCACCCACATATTAATATAGCATTATTTCCTAAAATCTTCCACATTTTCTCCACTTCCCCCAGATTCTACCAATTACCTACATACTCAAAGCATTTTTCAGTGTCTAAGTATATTATCAACCTGTACATCTTTAGGACATGGGAGTAAATTGGAGCATGGGAGGAAACCTACTCAGTCACAGGGAGAAAGTGCAATTGCTATGCAGCATCTGACATTAGGTTTGAACCATGGTCTCTGGTCACCACCACCATGCTGCCATGCATTGTCTTAAGACCCTTTCACACTTGCAAGTAGCCCCAGGAATTAACAGCAAATCGGCCTAAAAAGGTTCTTGTGTGAAGTGAAAATTGTCTCAACACTGTCATCTCATGCTGGGAATAGACTGCCTCAAACCCTAGTATAATCCCTGGTGTCTGCAGGTGCTGGCATTGCAATAATGAAGGTGTAAACTTTGTCACTGGTAAATCGCAGCAGTGGTGGGGTGGGGGGGGGGGGGGAGGAGAGAGAGAGACAGGAAACAAATAGCAATAAATCGTAATAGCGGACAATTTTTAAACAGTGTGGGAAAGTTGGTGGTACTATAGCGCACAATTTAGAAAGACCGTGGGAAAAAGTGATGGCAGACCTGTCTTCTTCTCAAAATGCCATTAGGCAGAGAAATCTCTCCATGAATGCTTCATGCAGGCGGACAATTTTTAAACAGTGTGGGAAAGTTGGTGGTACTATAGCACACAATTTAGAAAGACCATGGGAAAAAGTGATGGCAGACCTGTCTTCTTCCCAAAATGCCATTAGGCAGAGAAATCTCTCCATGAATGCTTCATGCATGCACCCCTGCATACAGCCCTTTCTGGGAGGGCAGGCCCATCATCACTTTTTCCCAAGGTCTTTCTAAATTGTGTGTGATAGCACTACCAACTTTCCCACTCTGTATAAATTGTTTGCAATAACACTATCACCTTTCCCATGAGGTTTAAAAATTGTTCGCTATTACTATTTATTGGCAGTACTTTCTCATAATCCCTTATAAAGGTTTATTTAGGTCGGCAGAACAACATTAGGGGCTGAAGAGCTCACACTGTGCTGTACATAAAGCTTAATTATGCTATAATTAGGGACGATTAATTTTATTCAAATATACAATCAAAATACATTGATCAAGATTTAGGGAAGGTTCACCATCGTTCGATGCATCATGACATCATCAGTACAAGGTAGAACACTCCTAACCCCGGGGATGGCTCCTTGCAAGTGTGAATGGATGCTGTATTCCAGTTAAGAGTGGCCAAGTGTGAACAGCAAAAACACCTTTCCTATCCCAAGACATTGAATGGCCGATTTAGTGGGATACAAGTGTAAAAGGCACTTAACTTGCTTTTGTCAAATGGCAAGTTGAGATGATGGGTTTTCTAGGATTTAACTGCAGTGTCTATTTGTAAATGCACTTTGTGATTCCTGATGGAATTAATTATGGCTTCAATACTCTGAAAACATTTCACTTTTGAAGTCAAGCCTAAGTCATTACGTTATATACATTAGAGTATATAAAAATGCTGGAGAAACTCAGCAGGTCAGCCAACATCCATAGAATATACAAGGCAATCAAAATTTTGGGACTGAAATTCCAATTGCCTTTTTCTTCCTATGGATGCTGCATAACCTACTGTAGCACTTTTGTGTAATGAAAAGCCCCAGCCTCTGCAGAATTTCTTGTTTACCTCAGTGTAGATACATTCCAATGATGTTGTGCTTGGAATATCACTTGTCAGATGTTAAAAAAAAATTTAGAGGAAGGATTAAACTGTAGCATATATTCTTTAAATCATCTGGCATATATTTTTACTTTAAAACCATTGTTAACTCACTTCTTAAAATATGTATTCCTTCTCTTCATGATGTATCCTTTTTTCCTTCACTGTACTCGCATCCTTCAGCCCGTAACACATTCCCAAAGGAAACATTTTACATAATTAAGAGATTATGTCAAACTAATTGACTGTAATGTAACAATCCCCCAGTTACCTCGAGGTCACAGATATTACTAAATCTCAAATGGCCTGTTCTCACAGGTTTCCCTTATATGCCTTACTATTAATTGAAGCTCCAGTCCTCTAACTTGCAGAGTTTCTTGGTCACTTTCTAGACAGTCAAACAAGTGACTGATGCAAACATGCAGATAGACCCAAAAGCCAGCCTTTTTCCTTCCTTCCTTCTTTCTTTATTTCTTTTTCTTCTTTCATTCTCTCTATCTCTCCAGTCAGACAACCCATTACATGATTTTATTAATCTTAGCATTCCACAACTACACTTAATGCAAGTTATTTTGTTTCTTCATAAGATTTGTTTAAGCCTGTCAAGAAAAGCACTCAACAAATCCAATCATTCTTGACATTTTGTCATTAAACACCACTTTCTTTATGTTCTCTTGGTACCATTTGTGGTGGTACAACACCGGCCTACTGCAGGGGCAACCTCTGCACCTGTAGGAGTGTAATGGGACAGGACAACACCTGGCCAGCTGCCAATCAGTCAGCTTGAATGGATCAAGCCTCACCTGGTCGGGTGTCAATCACTCTCCAGGATACACACCTGCACCAGCCTACCAAGGCCTCACACTGAGTTGCTGCAGCCACAAGTGTGAGGCTTGGAAGGAGCCATCCCCGGGGTTAGGAGTGTTCTACCTTGTACCGATGATGTCATGATGCATCGAGCGATGGTGAGGTTTTTGTGCATTAAAGCCTGTTGTTCAGTCTTTACCTTGTGTGTGTCTGATTTTGCCAACAGCGCACCACAATTTAATCCACAAAATTTTCCCTTGGCTGCCATGGAAAAACTCCTGTGCACAGGGAGCCTCGAGGTCGACCCATGCCACCCAGATGCCCAGACATGCATTGAGATCTGGCAGCACGTGGTCGAGGAAATCATTGAGGCACACGTGGGTGACATCCTGGACTCCGATCGGAAGAGGTTGATCCTACTCCGGTCAAAACTGGGTCCCCGAGACTTCCAGGTAACCAAAGACTGCTCCATGTATAGGAGTGCAATGGAAACTCATGAGAACTTGTACAAGCCCCCCATGAATGTGGTCAGTACAAGGTACCTCCTCAACACCTGAGCCCAGCAACCCCGGGAGATGGCTAAGTCTTACTAGGGACAATTGCGAGAGTTGGCCCAACCGTGTCTGGCTGAACCCGGGGTAGGTGTAGAGGAGGTCGAGAGGCTGATCCAGGACACCTTCATCTGAGGACTTCGGTTGAGGGTCATCCAGCAGAAGATGCTGGAGGACAACATCTATGACCTAACCAGGACTGTAGATGTGGTCCAAACCCTGGAAGCAGCAACCTTGCACGTCAAAGCCTTCAGTTCCGGGTTCCCCCAGGCTCCCTCATGGCCCTCTCACACTGCATCTGCAGCCCCAGGACGAGCTGGGGAGGAGAACATCGCTGCGGCAGGCACTCAGTGCCCCTGTAAGTACTGTGGTTCCTGGTGTGGGTCAGATCAACGATCACGCCAAAACTGCCCAGTTAAGAACCAGTCATGTTCCTGATGCAGCAAAAAAGGCCACTTTGCAAAAGTGTGCCTCTCTAAACTTGCTGGCAGCGCAGCGGCCATCTATGAACTCCCCTGCGAACCCCCCACCCCACGTGTGCATGCTTGGTGATGCCATTGTTCCCGCAACGACTTCAGTCTTCCCCGAATTCAACCATGCAACATCCGGCTCCACCAGCAACCATTGCAGCATGTCCCCCGAGCATCTGCACCAGCCCTTGCCCTCACTGAGAACTACAGTGACGTCACTTCCAGCTCATGGCTTGATATCACTTCTGGCTGATGTAATGACGTCATTGCCACCGGCCTTGATGACATCACTTCCCCCAGCACAGCTGACACGGCTGGGTAAGGAGGCCAGCCACATGCCGCTGCCATCTTGGGCTAGGCAGCACCCAACATGGAGGGCCCACGATGACGTTGAGAATGATATGGTCAACACGGGTGATGACCAGGCCGCCCTACCAATGCTCCCCACGCCTCTGGGTGCTATCAGCTGCTGCACTCCGTACCTCATGACCAATGGCGACGTGGTCAATACGGGCGATGACCATGCTGCCCTATCGATGCTCCCTATCCCTCCGGATAGTGACGACTCTGACTCCGACATGGTCCTGGCTGCCACCTCACTAACCAGGGACATTCCCCACAATCTTGGGCACTCGATGATGGACGTGTGAGTTAATGGGCAGGTAACAAAGTGTCTGTTGGACAGTGGCAGCTCCGAGAACTTTATTCACCCAAATGTGGCCCACTCTCTAAGGTTAAAGATCCACCCCACCACCTGCTCAATTGCCCTCACCACCAAGGATAAAACTGTTGGTACCCTCGGACGCAGCTTGGTCGATATAATGGTGAGAAGGGAGTCTTACACAGGATTCAGGCTCCTGGTCATGCCCAAACTTTGCGCAGCACTCCTCCTGGGCCTGGATTTCCAGTGTCACCTGCAGAGTGTCACCACTGCCTTCGGGGGGCCCCAACCTCCACTCACATTGCACAGTATGCCAACCTACCAGCCTGGCCAACCTCTCCACACTGCGCATCACTCCACCGGCACTTTTCCCACATCTTGTGCTGGGCTGCAAACTGATCGCTGCCAGAAGTAGGCACTATTGCGCTACAGGCAGGGACTTCATCAAGGTGGAGATGTGGCGACTCCTGGTGGAAGGCGTTATGGAGCCCAGTAACAGCCCTTGGAGAGCTCAAGTTCTGGTGGTCAAAGGGGGAAGTAAGCAGAGGATGGTCATGGATTACAGCCAGACTTTAATCCAGCTGGATGCCTACCTGTTGCCGAGGATTGCCAACTTGGTCAATGAGATTGCCCTCTACCGGGTTTTCTCCACAATTGACCTGAAGTTGGCATACCCTATTCACCTGAAGGACAAGCCCTACACCGCCTATGAGGTAGACGGGCACCTGTAACAGTGCTGCTGTGTTCCTTTTGGGGTCACGAATGGGGTCTTCATCTTCCAGCAGGAGATGGATCGTATGGTAGACTGGCACAAGCTGAAGGCAACATTCCCATACCTGGATAATGTCACTATCTGTGGCTGTGACCAGCAGGACCACGATGCTAACCTGGAAAAATTCCTCCAGATGGCCGCGGAGCTGAACCTCACTTAGAACAAGGAGAAGTGTGTGTTCAGCACCACCCGCCTCACCATCCTGGGGTACATCGTGGCCCATGGAGTCATTGGCCCAGATCTGGAAAGGATGGGCCCATTAATGGAGTTACCCCTCCCCCCCCCCCCCCCCATGCTAAAGGCCCTCCGCAGGTGCCTGGGCCTGTTCTTTTATTACTCGCAGTGGATCCCTCACTTCTCGGACAAGGTCCACCCACTGGCCCAAGGCACAACTTTTCCCATCGCACCTGAGGCGCAGGCAGCCTTTACCTGCATCAGGCAAGACATCACGGATGCCTAGATGTAGGCTGTGGATGAGGACTCCCCCTTCAAGGTGGAGAGCGATGCCTCGGAGGTGGCTCTCACTGCTACCCTCAACCAAGGGGGTCACCCTGTTGCCTTCTTTTCCAGGACCCTCCACAGCTGCAAGCTAGGGCACTCTGACATTGAAAAAGAGGCCCAGGTGATTGTGGAAGCAGTCCACCACTGGCACCACTACCTGGCCGACAGGAGATTCATGCTCCTCGCGGACCAGCGGGCCATGGCGTTCATGCTTAACACTACCCACAAGAGCAAGATAAAGAACGACAAGATCCTGCGCTGCAGTGTCGAGCTGGCAACCTACAGCTATGATATCCAGTACTACCCCCAGAAGTTTAATGACTCCCCTGATGCCCTCTCTCGCACCTGCGCATCTATGCCTGATGCAGGCATTGCATAAGTCCCTCTGCCATCCGGGCGTCACCCGGTTGTACCATTTTTTTAAGTCCCAAAATCTGCCATACATCATCAGGGACGTAAGGGACATGACGGAGGCCTGTCAGGCCTGTGCGGAGTGTAAACCCCGCTTCTTCCGCCGCCCCCCCAACCCCCAGACCCACATTGTAAAGGCTACTCGCTCATTCGAGTGTCTTGGCATGAACTTCAAAGGGCCCCTGCCTTCCACGAACCAAAACATTTACTTCCTCACGGTAGTGGACGAGTATTTATGCTTCCCTTTCGCCATCCTTTGTCCGGACACCTCAACGGCCACAGTCAACAGGGCCCTGGGGCAGATCTTCACCATGTTTGGCTACTCTGTCTTCATCCACAGCGACCTGGGGTCTAGTTTCATGAGCGACAAGCTGCACCAGTACTTGATGGCGAGGGGTATTGCGACCAGTCATAAGACAAGCTATCACCCAAGAGGCAACAGGCAAGTGGAACGCGAGAAAGGGGTGGTCTGGAAGGCAGTCCTCCTGGCTCTCAGGTCAAAAGGGTAGATTGTTGAATTCTGGCAGGACGCCCTGCTCGAGGTGCTTCATGCCGTTTGGTTACTGCCGTTGGCTACCAATGAGACATCTGTTCTCATTCCACAGGAGGTCGGCGACTGGAATGTCACTCCCAGCAATGCTCACGTCCCCAGGACTGGTGCTTCTGTGTAAGCATGTACGGACACACAAGGCCGAAGCCCTGGTAGAGCAGGTTTTCCTCCTTCATGCAAACCATAACCATAACTATACTTACATTAGGTTCGGCAGTGGCAGAGCGGACACCATCTCAACCAAGAGCACCCACCACACCATGCCACCCTCCAAACCAGGATGAAGCTGACTGGCCATACACCCCCCCGTCCAGCTCTGCAGCACGCAGAGCCTCCTTGACCACCAGGGGCCCACTTCAGCCTTAGTAGACAAACCCACCCCCCCACCCATCCAATACGACCCGCATACGTCGACCCTAGCCACCCATCCGCGCGGCACCACACCATCCACACACACCCCAGTCACCAGCACCCCCATCTGACCAGTGACCAGAAGCCAGTCCTATGAGGGTCACAGAGACGCCAGCGGCTGCCGAATCATCTCAACCTGTAAATATTGTATGTTCATAGTGGGTGCGATTCCTTGTTACTGCCCCCCACCCCCCGGGACAATTTTAAAGAAGGGGGTGAATGTGATGGTACACCACCGGCCTACTGCAGGGGGGAACGTCTGTACCTGCAGGAGTGTAAGGGGACAGGACAACATCTGGCTGGGTGCCAATCAGTCGGCTTGAATGGATCAAGCCCCACCCGGTCGGCTGTCAATCACCTTCCGGGATACAAGCCTGCGCCAGCCTCACGAGGCATCACACTGAGTTGCTGCAGCCACAGTCAGCCTGGCTCTGTGGAGGTTTTTGTGGATTAAAGCCTGATGTTCAGTCTTTACCTTGTGTGTGTCTGATTCTGTCTAACAGTGCACCACACCATTGCTCACTATAGCTCCACTAACTCCACACTTTGGGGATGACCATTTCTTTATTAAGCAATATACAGCACTTTTCTCAATAAGTAGTTTAATGACTTAATGTGAAAACCACATTAAAACATACTAACAAACTAAATCTTATCTATCCATGTAAACATGCTAAATGCTACTTCATTATTAAACCTCAACTGCCACAAGAAGTTTTAATAATTGCCTGATTCTCTGCGGAACCTCTTGCAGCATCCATATAGTTCATTCCACTCTTTAATGAAGTATTTGGTCACTTTTAATCTCTTTAGACTGAATTTGCCTTAGCAACTTCTATCAGTGAGTGACCTTGAATCATTTGCCAAATAAATAAAAATATATGAAAATGAAAATAAAGTTAAGGGAAGTGAGTGATTTTCAAACTAACATGCTACTTTAAAACCATTCTTCATTTAATTAACTGTTTAATTTAAAGTTAAATGTTACTTTGCTCAATAGATCAAAATGACTAAGCATCATCTTTCTAAGCAATTATGTTCTACTGTCCAAGAATTACCACCCTCCAAAACAGAAATATTCTCATGACTTACCACAAGGAGAGCAACAAAAAAAAAACCCAAATGTTTTACACTTTAATATGGGGAAATGCGTTTGAATTTTCTCAAGTTTTAATAGATAAAAGTTCACTCTGCTTGTGATTACTATCAATTAATTAGTCAAACAAATACAATTACAAAATCGGTAAGGAACATTTGACCAAGCACGCCATCAAAATCTTCTGGTAGAACTAAACTTACTGTGTAGTGCACCTGAGGGAGAACTGTCCAATGTTTGGGATCTGCACAAATGAAAATCAGGGCAATGATCTCAGCCACACTATGAGCCCCAATTATCTTCAACTGTATCATCATTTTGTGCATTTTTTCTCCTAGCTCATAATACTTCTGTTTTGTCTTCATTATGTTCTTCTCCACCTTATATGTTTGTAGTGTTTCATATTTTATTCTTTTGTCTGTCAATTCTCTTCTATTAGTTGTATCTTCCTTTATTGCTAATTCTTTTTCTGTACTTGCTATTTCCCTTTCCAACTGTTCTATGTCCCGATTGTAGTCCTTCTTCATCTTAGTTACATAACTTATTATCTGCCCTCTGATGAATGCTTTCAATGCGTCCCATAGTATAAACTTATCTTTCACTGAATCTGTATTTATTTCAAAGTACATTTTAATTTGTCGCTCAATGAATTCTCTAAAATCCTGTCTTTTAAGTATCATGGAGTTTAATCTCCATCTATACATTCTTGGTGGGATGTCCTCCATCTCTATTGCCAATAATAGGGGTGAGTGATCCGATAACAATCTAGCTTTATATTCCGTTTTCCCAACTCTCCCTTGAATGTGCGCTGATAACAGGAATAGGTCTATCTTTGAGTATGTTTTATGTCCACCCGAATAATATGAATATTCCTTTTCCTTTGGGTGTTGTTTCCTCCATATATCCAAAAGTTGCATTTCCTGCATCGATTTAATTATAAATTTGGTTACTTTGTTCTTTCTGTTAGTCTTTTTTACAGTTTTATACATGTTTGAGTCCAAATTAAGGTTAAAATCCCCTCCTATTAGTATATTCCCCTGTGTATCTGCAATCTTCAAAATGATATCTTGCATACATTTTTGATCTTCTTCATTAGGTGCGTATACATTGAGTAAATTCCAAAATTATGAATATATCTGACACTTTATCATTACATACCTTCCTGCTAGATCTATTATTTCCTCTTCTATTTTGATTGGTACATTTTTATTGATTAATATAGCTACTCCTCTGGCTTTTGAATTATATGATGCTGCTGTTACATGTCCTATCCAATCTCTCTTTAATTTCTTGTGTTCCACTTCAGTTAGATGTGTTTCTTGCATGAATGCTATATCATTTTTTTTCTTTATTCAGTAAATTTAACAGCTTCTTCCTTTTGATTTGGTTATGTATTCCGTTAATATTTTAAGTCATATAGTTCAACATGGCTATTTCATACTTTGTTTACCTTTCCTTTCTGTTTCCAATTTGTCCTTCAAGTAGTTTTTCAGTTGGTGGTATGCAAACATTGTATCGTGAGTTATACTATATTTGTCCTTCATTTGTTCAAAAGATAATAATTTATTTCCCGAACAACAATTTTCTATTCTTTTGATCCCTTTTCTCTCCCATTCTCTAAAGGAAAGGTTATCTATTATGAAGGGGATTAGTTGATTTTGTGTCAATATTAATTTTAGTAGTTGATAATTTATTTTGTTTCTTTCTACGTGAACCTTCTTCCAAATGTTGAACAGATGGTGCAATACTGGTGAATTCCTATGTTGTACCAACTTTTCATCCCATTTATATAGTATATGTTCAGGTATCTTCTCCCCTATTTTATCTAGCTCTAATCTGATCCAATCTGGTTTCTCCCTTGTTTGATAAAAATCTGATAGGTATCTTAATTGTGCTGCTCTATAATAATTCTTAAAGTTTGGTAGCTGTAATCCCCTTTGTTTATACCATTCTGTTAATTTATCTAGTGCTATCCTTGGTTTCCCCCCTTTCCATAAGAATTTCCTTATTATTTTCTTTTAGCTCCTTGAAGAATTTATCTGTTATGTGAATTGGTAATGATTGAAATAAGTATTGTATCCTTGGAAAGATGTTCATTTTAATACAATTTATTCTTCCTATCAGTGTTAATGGTAAGTCTTTCCAGTGCTCTAAGTCGTCTTGTAATTTTTTCATTAATGGCTGATAATTTAGTTTGTATAGATGGCCGAGATTATTATCTAGTTGTATACGTAGGTATCGAATTGCTTGTGTTTGCCATCTAAATGGAGATTCTTTCTTAAACTTTGTGAAATCCGCATTATTCATTGGCATTGCTTCACTTCTATTTGAGTTGATCTTGTACCCCGATACTTCTCCTTATTCCTTCAATTTCTTATGTAATTCTTTTAATGATATTTCTGGTTCTGTTAAGTGTACAATGACATCATCTGCAAATAGACTGATTTTATATTCCTTCTCTTTTATTTTTATCTCTCTTATTTTATTTTCTGCTCTTATCAGTTCTGCCAGTGGTTCTATAGCTAACGCGAACAGTGAGGGAGATAGTGGACATCCCTGCCTTGTTGATCTGCTTAATTTAAATTGGTTTGATATATATCCATTTACTGTCACTTTCGCCAATGGTTCCTTATATAATGCTTTAATCCAATTAATATATTTCTGTGGTAGGTTGAATTTCTGTAGTACTTTGAATAAATAATTCCATTCTACTCTGTCAAAGGCTTTCTCTGCGTCTAATGCAACTGTCACTGTTGGTGTCTTGTTTCCTTGTATTGCATGGATTAAGTTAATGAACTTACAGATATTGTCCGTTGTTCATCTTTTTTTAATAAATCCAGTTTGATCAAGTTTTACTATTTTTGGTACACAATCAGCTAATCTATTTGCTAATAGTTTATCTATTATATTATAATCTGTGTTAAGTAGATATATTGGTCTATACGATGCTGGTGTTAGTGGATCTTTCCCCGTCTTTTGTATTACTGTAATTATTGATGTTTTGCATGAATCTGGCATGTTTTGTGTTTTTTTCAAACTGGTTTATTACTTCCAGGAGAGGAGGAATTAATAAGTCTTTAAATATTTTATAGAATTCTATTGGGAGTTCCACAGAAAGTAGTTGAGGCCAGTTCCTTGTCAATATTTAAGAGTAGGTTAGATTTGGCCCTTGTGGCTAAGGGGATCAAGGGGTATGGGAAGAAGGCAGGAACTGGGTACTGATCAGCCATGACTATATTGAATGGTGATGTAGGCTTGAAGGACCAAATGGCCTACTCCTGCACCTATTTTTTATATGTTTCTAAATACTTTAAGCTGATCTGCATGCCACATCTGGAATATGATAAGGGATGTGGCCTGCTGCAATACCTCTCAAAAATCTCTGCTCTATCCACAATCAACCATCCTTCTTCACTGTCACCCTATGAATCACTCTAAAAATTCATCCTCTCCATTACTTCTGCACAGTAATTGTAGTGTGTACCATTTACAAAATATGCTACTGTTGAAACGATGGCTAAGTCTGATAGTACCTCCCAAATCTGTAACCTCAATGGTCAATGACAGAGACAGGAGGTGCTTGGGAAATATATCATGGTCCTTCAGCACACCTTTGTCTATATCCCAGATCTCCTTACCAAACAGCACCATGGGAATACCTTCAGAAGACTCAGAAGGCTGCTCACAATCAACTTTTCAAATAACATTTGGTATATTAACAAATCATATTGGGCTTTCTCGCAAGATCCTGATCCAAAGAATTAATAAAAATTATTAAATTACAGAAATTATGAGCAAATCTATCGGTGAAACTTATTATTAAAATAGATATGTAACTCTCACAAGCCAATGAGTGATATTACACATTTAATATTAGTATTATATATACCTGGTAGCAGAATTTTTACATTTTATTTTAACCCAGTGGAAGGCCCTTTGGCCCATGAAACCCATGTTACCCAATTACACCCAATTAGCATACCAACCATGTTTTTTTTTGAAAGGTGGGAGGAAACTAGAGCACCTCGGTAAAACCCACACAGGTCATCGGGAGAACGCACATACCTCTTACAGAGAGTTCTGAACTTTAACCCAGATTACTGGCACCATAATAGCTATGCTCACTGTGCTACACTGTTAATCAGAATCTTCCACCCAAAATGAGATCAGCAGTCTCTGATATTGATGAATTTACAATTTAGGCCATGATATCTGCAGCAACAAAATGTATATATACAAGATGGAGCACATCAAGAACTTGCTGACTATATATGTTGACTTAAAATAAACAATAATTTAATACCAAGTGTCACCTTTTAATTTTGCAGGAACATTATCATAACACATTTCAAATTAGAATCATTTAGCATGCAAATGGGAGTAAGTGTATCTGTATCTAAGAATATAACTGCATTTCCACATTTCCGAATCACCTTGGGAATTCTCACATTTACCCATGATCAACTCAATTGAGAAGGCCCCAGAAACTCAATGGATTTTATGAGAGCTCGTGATTCCTTGCTGGTACACAAATAGGTATCAACACAACAAAGTGTTTCTCTCTGCCTCCATTTAGCTGAAATAATAAGGCTAAATCTGTAAAAAGCCCTGGTACTTCCCTTTTATCTGAGAAAGCGTCATCAAAATAATAAGCTGAAGATGAAGTCCAAACACAGCAAATTATCTTGAAACCTAGTTGCAGTCATTCATTTAATTTCATTCCCTCTCTCACAGGGCCAATTGTTATTACCCATTCGCCTCCTCATTCTCTTGCACTTCTCATGCATCAATATATCACTGATTTTACCTTGGACTATCGAGTATCACAGGATATCTACAGGTGAACTAAAGTTAGAGGCAATAGTAGCATTTTCTTACTTTTGGATTACTGTTTACTGTATAATTCAGAAGTGGCAGGCGGCCCTGTGAGACTGTTGTTGTGCCACTCATTGTCACGCTTCCTTAGAAACCCAGAGGCCAGAGACAGTTTAGAGGATAGAAAAAGAAAACCAAAGACTCCCTTGAAAATTCCAGGTGAGTTTCACTGCTGACATATATATTAAAAAGAAACTGTGGTTATTCATAGAGGAAGCTATAATAGAGGAAGCACAGAAGAAAATAGAAAAACAAGAACCACTGATACTACAGGATCACTTCAACGTGAAAGGAAATCTCAAGCTGAGATTGGTCCAATCAGCCACCCTCATGCACATCGCAGCACCAAAGATCACCAGTCATGGAACAACACAACAACAACAACAGTCTCTCAGGGCAACCTATGACCTTACAAGGGACAGGGACATGGTACATTACACAAAAAAAAACAGATGTGACCTACAGATAGCCATCACCAAGGAATAAAAATGGAGATTCTGGACAAGAATGGAAACAACCAGGGATACTGGAGAGTTGAGCAAGGCGGAAATGACATTACCTGATACAAATGTGCAGAGCAACAAAGGAATTTAGGAGTTGTGGTAAATAGTACCCTCAAGGCTGATACTCAGGTAGATGGTGTGGTAAAGAAGGCATTTGGAATGTTGGCCTTCATAAATCGGAGTATTGAATTCAAGAGTAGGGAGGTTACGATGAAATTGTACAAGGCATTGGTGAGGCCAAATTTGGAGTACTGTGTACAGTTTTGGTCACCAAATTATAGGAAAGATATAAACAAAATAGAGAGAGTGCAGAGACGGTTCACGAGAATGTTGACAGGATTTCAAGGTTTGAGTTACAGGGAAAGGTTGTGCAGACTGGGGCTTTTTTCTCTGGAGCGTAGAAGATTGAGAGGGGACTTGATAGAGGTGTTTAAGATTTTAAAAGGGACAGACAGAGTAAACGTGGATATGCTTTTTCAATTAAGAGTGGGGGAGATTCAAACTAGAGGGCATGGTTTAAGATTCAAGGGGGAAAATTATAAGGGGAACATGAGGGGAATTTTTTTTACGCAGAGGGTGGTGGGGATGTGGAATGAGCTTCCGACAGACGTGGTCGAGGCGGGATCATTGGTTACATTTAAGGAAAGACTGCATCGTTACATGGAGAGGAGAGGACTGGAGGGGTATGGACCGGGTGCTGGTCAGTGGGACTAGGAGGGTGGGGATTTGTTACGGCATGGACTAGTAGGGCCGAACTGGCCTGATCTGTGCTGTAAGTGGTTATATGGTTATATGGTTATATGGTTATGGTTAAATCCTAATCTGGTGCAATAGGAGACACAAAAAGCTTCACCCCCAGATTAATTCACTGCCTGCTACACCTGGCTTGACCACCAGAATAAGGAAGAGCCATTGTCCACACCTATATATCCTGATGATGCTCTTCTGTCAGTATATGAAGATTTCATACAAGCTGCCTTCAGGAGAGGGAATCTTAAGAAAGCATCAGGTCGGGACAGAGTCCCTGGCTGAGTATTGAAAAGTAGGTCAACATATTCATGGATATCTTCAACACCTCAATTGACAGGGTGTGATACCCACCTGTTTCAATCAGGTTTCAATTGTACTGGTGCCCAAAAAGAGTGTGGCAAGAGAATGGTAACCTGCCTAAATAACCACTGACCAAGGCACTCAAATCTACAATGATGAAATGTTTTTTAGAGGCTGATGTTGAACCATATCAGCTCAAGTCTGAGTGGCAACAAGGGTCAGTTCCAATTGGCTTACCATAGCAATAGATCTATGGCAGATGCCATCTCACAGGCTCTACATAAAACCTTGGAAAATTCTGGATCACCTGGACAGCAAAGATGCTCTTTATTGACTACGGTACAGCATTCAATATCATTATTCCCTCAAAACTGATCAGCAAACTCCAAGACCTGGGATTTCCTGGATCCTGGATTTCCTCTCCTCCAGAACCCAATCAATGAAGATTGGCAAGATCCTCACCTCTATAATTTCCAAGAGCACCAGAGCACCACGGGGATGTGTACTTAACCCACTGCTCTGCTCGCTTCACACCTACGACTGGATGGTTTGGTATCACAACAACATCATTTACAAATTTGATGATGATAACAGAGTAGTTGGCTGCATAAAAAGGGGAAATGAGTCAGCATATATGAGGAAGATTTAAAACTTGGCTGAATGGTGTCTAAAAAACTCACTCATTTTCACCAAAACCAAGCTGATTGCAGACTTTAGGAATGGGAAATCCTGGAGGTGTGTGATCTAGTGATCATTGGGGGATCTGAGGTGGAGAGGATGGGTAAATTTAAATTCCTAACTTAAAGGACCTTTCCCGGACCCAACATATTAACGCCATCATGAAGAAAGCACGTCAGCACCTCTATTTGCTGAGAAGTTTGCCGAGGATTGGTATGACATCAGAAAGCTTGGCAAATATCCATAAATGTGCGGTGGAATGTGTGCAGACTGGCTGCATCAATGCCTGGTATGGCTGCACCAATACTGCTGAGCAGAAACCCCTGCAAAAGGTCATGGATACAACCTAGCACATCACAGAAAAATAAACTTTCCCCCAGCATTGAGAAAATCAATATTGTTTGCTGCCATGGGAGAGCAGTGGCGATTATCAAGGATCCACACCACCTAGGAAATGGATTGTTCTTGCTACTGCCATCAGGAAAAGAGGAGCCACAAGATTATATCACCAAGTTCAGGAAGAGTTGCTACCCTTCCACCATCAGCCTCTTAAACAGCTCAATTAAAAACTCATTTAAGGACTCTTACTTTGCACATGTTTTATTACTAAATCTTATTTTCTCTGTATTTGCAAGGTCAGTTTGTTGACATTTCTTTGTTTACATTTTACTCTTTTGTGTATATATCTTTTCTTGAATAAAGGTTTTTGCATGATTGATTCTGCCTGGACCACAGGAAAAATGAATCTCAGGGTTGTATATGATGTCATGCATGTACAGTGATAATAAATTTGAACTTAAACTTGAACATTGAGGAGGGAAAATAAAGGTAACTGAGAGTTGATGAGTTTGCAAGAGATATGTAGGGATGGATCCCCCCCCCCTTCCCCCCCCCCCCACCGAGATGGAGTCAGAGTGTTCAAGGAAGGAGAGAGTGGTGTCAGAAACAGTCCAGGTAAATTTAAGGGAATGGAATTTAATAAAATTGTCAAGTTCTGCATGGGTGCAAGATATAGCACCAATGCTCTCATTGATGTAGCGGAGGAAGAGTTGAGGAGTGGTACCCAAGCAGGATTGGAACAGGAACTGTCCCACACATCCAACAAAAAGGCTGGTGTAGCTGGGGCCATACATGCACTCATGGATATACCCTGGATTTAGATGAAATGGAAAGAGTTAAAGGAGAAGTTGTTTAGTTCTTCCAAGTGAAGGAGAATGTTAATTGATGGGGATGAATGGCTCTGCATTCAATAAATAAATGGAGTGCTGTGAGGCCTTCCTGAAGGGGGAATGGATGTATAAAAGGATTGCACATGCATCATGCGTAAAAGGCAGAGGAAACACGTGAATTAGTATTCGTCAAAGATGTGGAGGAATTGAGTGGTGTCCTGAATATATGTGGAAAGGGAATGGATGATAGTGTTGAAACATTAAAGATAAGTTCAGTGGGGCAGGAATAGGCAAAACCAAAGGTCTGCCACAGCAGTTCTGGGGTAGAAGATTGAAGCAGGCAGTGATGGGTTGGGGAATAACTAGTTTGGAGATGGTGGCAGAGAGATTGCCGGTAGTGATGAGATCCATGATGGTCTGGGTATTGATATCTTCTTGATAGTTGATGGGGTTTTTGTCTTGGGTTAGGTATGAGGAGAGGTCCAAGAACTGCCATTTGGTCTAACCCATTTAGAAGTCAGTTTATCAGACCTCAAACTCACTTCACCTGTCTATGGGCTTAATGATGAATTTGGGGTTGGTGTGGAGTAAGTGGAGAGCAGCATATCCATTGGACTGAAGTTAGACTGAGTGAGTATTAACAGGCAAGGCAGTTAAATTTCAGTTGGAAATTGAAACTGAAATGGTCAAGAGCAGGAAACTTACTGTAGGGAGGGTGTTCAGGAACAGGAAGACTGTTGGCAATGGGTAAAAAGATAATTAGTTGGGGCTGAGGGGTCTCGCTTCAAAATAGAAAATATCTGAAAAGGGTTAATATTAGGATATTGTGAGTAAAATGAAAGCCAGTTATGATAATTTATGTCACAGAAAAGAAAAGATCTTTGTGAACTGTGAATGGACTCAAATTTTGCTGTAATACCAACAACTATTTTTGATGTGAATGGTGAAGCACAGTATATATTGATTGCCCATTTATAGATGTTTCTTTACATGCCCCTATATATCAAAAGAAAAGCTTTTGATTTTGCATTGTTTGGCAAGACCTATCTGTCTCTGCCTATGAAGATGTTAGCTTAAAGGCATTCTTCAAAATGCTGTATTTCCAGACCTTAGCATGAAAGTGTGGTGGTACACCACTGGCCTACTGCAGGGGGCAACCTCTGTACCTGCAGAAGAGCATGGGAACAAGATGATACCTGTCAATCAGCCGACCTGAATAGACCAAGCCCCACCCAGTCGGGTGTCAATCACCCCCCGGGATACAAGCCTGAGCCAGCCCTTCGAAGATGCTCAGATTTTACAGCAGCTCTTCTCACAACTGCCTCTGTGGAAGTTTACATCGAATAAAGCCTGTTGTACAGTCTTTTGGTTTTGTTTGTTGGCTTCTGACCAACAGCGCACCACAGAAAGCTTAAGTGCTTGTATTTTTGTTCTAACCACATCAGAGTTCATCAATAGTCCCTCAGTGTAACTAATTAATTCACAGTACTCTCACTGACTAAGCCTTGGTAACTTTGATTCATAATATGATCCTTCCTCCAGATTTATTCACCCTTGTGGATTTGTATTTGCAGCTCTGTTTAAGCCTTTGAGGTTAATCACATTTTTTCCTAGAAGTAAGATTGGTCATGTGCACCTGAAATTTTGCCAAGACTGCCAATTCCATCTTCTCTAACTTGCCCTCAACATTGCTGATGTTCTAAGCAGCATACATTACAGTGACATTAGCAACTGGCAAGAGACTTGGTATTGTTTCAAGAGCTAAATTGATGACACATCAATGACCAGAGTCAGAGGTAGGTTTACTTATTTATTTATGCATAAAATGAGGGTACTGTTGACATGGTCAATATTTATTAACCATAGATGTAGAGAAACAGGTATAATGTTTGTCCCCATTTGTCTGTTGCCCTTAACAATTTTTCTTCAATGGAAGCCCTGGATTGAGATCATCAAGGAGGCTTGATGAGTGGCTGTAACATGTTGCAGATATATGTTGTTAATAGAGGGTGTGAATGTTCAAGGTGGTGAGTGTGACATTGATAAAGTAGATAGTGGTATCCTGACTGATACTGGCCTTCCTGAGTGTAGCTGGAACTGCACTGATAGGCCAAGTCAAGAGTCTTCCATTATGTCAAGGTTTTGGGGAGTCAGGAAGTCCATAATTTCTGTTCATTTCAGATTAATTGACAGAGTACACACATGACATGACAACCTTGAGAGTTATTTTTCCTGTGGATGAGGCAGAATTACCACTAGTGGAAAAATCTCTACTCAAGAAGTTACACATACATGTAAATAGATAAAGAAATGTAAACAAACTGACTGTGCAATACAGAGAGAAAAAAATCAATAAAGTCCAAAAGTAATAGTCCTTTAATTAGTCTCTGATTGAGTTTGTTGTGGAGGAGTCTGATAGTGGAGGGGCATTACCTGTTCCTGAACCTGGTTGCGTGTGTCTTGTGGCACCTATCCCTCTTTTCTGATGATAGCAGCAAGAACAGAGCATGTGCTGGATGATGTGGATCCTTGATGATTGCTGCTGCCTTCTGATGACAGTGTTCTCAGTGATGGGGAATGTTTTGCCTGTGATGTGTTAGGCTGTGTCCACTACCTTTTGCAGGGCTTTCCACTCGGGGTATTGGTGTCCCCAGTCCAGACCATGATGCAGTTGGTCAGCAAACTTTCCACTCCACATCCGTAGAAATTTCCTGCAGTAAACACTAATATTGATTTGTTCTTTCGCCACAGTATTTATGTGGCAGTTCCAATTATTTGTTGGAGCAAAATAACTCTGAAAAAAAGTCAAAATTACAATTGAACCATTTGCTAAACGCTGACATTCTGAAAAGTACTGAGAGCAGAGAGGAAAACAAACTCTGCTAAATTAATGACTAAATGTACAAAGGAGAAAAAAAATGACTTTGACTCCAATGTGAGTTGAAGCAGATGAAAGATTCCCATGACCAATCATTGTAACATTAATTAGAGGAACTGATAAACAAGACCATCAATGTTTTCATATAAAAAGCAGTTCGTACTTTTACTCGTTACTTGTAAGGAATTGATAAAATTGGTGAATATGACAGACGATCTTCCATTGCACTCTTGGAGTAATACATCTTACCCACATCAAACCACTGGCATCATTTAATGGAAGGGATAGCGTTGTTAAAATCAGTCTTAAATTATTCAATCATCCATAACATTAAGAAGAAGATGCATTTTCCTGGAACTTAAAAAGTAGTATGATTTTCAGTAAGACCCCTTCAACTCTCCCTCTTGGGTGAGTTGCTTGTGGATGCGACTCGATGTGCAGAATTCAACACATGGTGTTACAGAACAATTCATTCTTTAACATCTTGTTTCCTTGTTTGGAACTAAAACATAATTCTAGAATACTTTCTAAATCCATATCTATCCTAGATGCAATGTGAGCCATTGCAGACTTGTGACACTTACAAGTGTATCTGTTGCACTGAAAATGGCTCACAAATTGAATTGGTAAGAGAATTTTGGTATCTTAGGATTTCAAATATTATATATTTCAGTGTAAAAGTGATCCCATTTTTCAGCCCCATTTTAAGGGTTTTATAGTACGTCCAGCATACAAGTCGACCCCAATTTTCTGGTTGCCTGAGTTAGCCTATCGTAAATCAACCAGCAAAGATCATGATGCCTGAGATGTTGGTCTGCTGGCCATTGGTTGGAGGCAATTGCTATCCTGGAGAGTCCATCGACACAATGCAACTCATGACAAAAATATGAAGCGGGTTTTAAGTTGATAGTGATAGAAGTAGCCGAGAAAATTAACAACTGCGCTACTGCCATAAAATTTGATGTATATGAGAAGTTGGTAAGAGATTGGAGGAAGAAAGAAGAGAATTTAATAAAAATAGCAAAAAGACAATGTTCACAGGAAAGGCATCACTCATTGACCACATTGCAGAATGGGTATGTGAACAGAGACAAGATTGCTACGTAGTCATGTGAAATAAAATAAGAACATTTGTACTGCAGTGGAACAAATCACACCCATATGGCACTAAAGATTTTGAGGCTACAGTAGGCTGGTGCAATCATTACATGAACAGGAAAAATTTAGTATTATGACAAAATAACAAAAATTGCACAGAAACTACCTTGATCATAAAGTTGTAAATTTTCACCAGTTTATTATATGTAACCAGCAGAAACACCAATTTGAATTGGAAAATATCAGAAGCATAGACGAAACCCACATGAATTTCGACATGATAGGCATTAGAACAGTGGAAAGGAAAGATGTTAAAACTGTACAAACCAGAAGTACAGGATCAGGTTTACAGTGGTTTCATCATGTATAGCCAACAGGACGAAGTTAAAACCCCTGGTGATCTTCAAACGCAAAATTAGACTGAACATGAAATTCCCTGCAGGCATTTTTGTACATTTTCATGAAAAATGATGGATGGATGAAAATGGTGTAAAACTATGGGTAGACAATGTGTGGAACAGGTGGCCAGAGGTTTTATGTAAAGAACAGAGTTTGCTGGTCTGGGATATGTTTTGTACCCACTTAACCAAGAAGACTAAAAGTATATTAGCACTACATAATACCTACATTATCCTGGATGGTTTGACTTCTATATTACAACCTTCTGATATCTGCTTGAACAAGCCATTCAAAGACCATGTGCATGAGGAATAGAATACATGTTTGCCAATTGCAGAATATTCGTTAACAAAAGGCAGGGCAATGTGTGCTGCATCACTTGATATGCTGTGTAAGTTCATGCTCAAGGCATGGGACAAAATTAAAGTAGAGATTGCAATAAAATTGTTTAAACAGTGCAGAATCTCTTGTTCAATTGATGGCATGGAAGATAATTTATTGTTGGACACTGATGATAAAGCTGAAATTGCCTCATCAGATACAAACTGGGACCCAGATGATGACTGTTTAAACAGTGAGAATATGGACGTGCTTACTGCCATCTTTGCTTCAGACGATGATAGCAAGAGGGATTTTGACGGGTTTTAAATGTGTTGTTGTTTTCAGACAATGATAGTGATTTTCAAGGGTTCTAATTGTGCTGTCATTCTCAATATAAATCTCAATGAATATCTGTTGCAGTCAGGATTTCTTTTGCTTTTCATGGGTCAACTTGTATGCTGGATCAGTATGGATTGGATGAGGTCTCAAAATCCAGTTTATAAGTCAACTTTCATTTTTTGAGATTTTTTTTGGATTTCACGAAATATACAGTATTTGTTCTTCGTAAGCATAGCTATGATCAAAGCTGACTCTGATGACTGTAACAAGTAAAAGGTTTTTATATGAAAACATTGATTGTCCTATATATTTTGATAAGCAACTGTACTGGGTTTCATTTGTAAAGCAGTTTGTGTCAAAAGTGGAAAAAACAAAATGGATTCCACTTCTGTTAAGATTTGTTTTTAATGCACAGATAATGAAATATTAAAAATAATATTTTCTAAAAAAAAGGAACAAAAGGTGAGGCTCAAAGTTCCTATTCTCTCCAAAGTTAATGGGCAGAATGTTGATGACCATAATTGAAGATGCAGATATTGAATTGCTACATTAGATTATAAAAATGGCATTATTTTTGTATGTAAAAGAAATTCAGTCATTTGTGAATTCACTTAATATAAACTTAGTTTATAAACACCTTGGGACATTGTTTTCAACACAAGTACTGGTACATAAATATAAGCTGTTGTTTTAGTACAATGGGTAGAATTCTTGCTTCTTCAGTATGAAAAATAACTATCTACATGGGAAGAATATTTAAAACCACCATGCTGAATGAAAAAATAATTTAGGAAGGAAAATTGAAAAAGGTTGTATGTCAAAAGTACAATTTATACAATTAACAGTGGTCAGGACTCTGAAATTTTATAGAGTTCAATCAGAAACAGAGTTGAATGTGGCAATAAAATTCCTATTGCTTTTGCCATTGACAATTTACATTAATAATAATTTTTAAAAAGTACAGTTAGAATCATTCCCCAGTGCAGAATTGTCACATGAGCGATAAGGTGAGGCGCTGAAAGTTTGAGGGAGATGTGCAGGGCAAATATTTTAGCCACAATGTGGTTGGTGCCTGGAATGGGCTACCAGGAGTAGTGGTAGAACCAAATATAAGAGTCTTGTTTAGGAAGCTTGCAGAGAGACACATGGGTATGAAGGGCATCAAGTACAAGCTACAAAATGTTTAGTTTGATTTGGACTTCACGTTTGACACAGATACCTGAGACAAAGGGTCTGTCCCTGTGCTGCGGTGTTGTATGTTCCAAGTACAATTCATGCATATTAATAATGATTTTCTAAATACAGATTAATTATTACCTATGGATAGAATGTTTACTTTCAGTCTAAACATTTTAAGCAATTCTAATCATAAATGGATCTTACTGGATAAACTGAGATTTAGTTCAAATTATAAGAGAACATTAATATTCAGGAATGAATGCTGAAATAGTTAACTTACTGCTGGCATCTAACTTGCTTCAACATCCAAAGGAAACAAAAGCATTTTTGTTAACCTTATTTCCTGACAGGGTTTCAAAACCAGACATATGATCTGATTGTGGGTCTAAATTTGAGCTTGTAGCCAACCATTTCAATACTCTCAACTAGCCCTTCAGTGATATGCCCATCCTTGGCCTTGTCTAAGGCCAAATATAAACCTGAGAGATAACATATTATATTCCTTATGGATAGCCTAATGGCATGAAAATTGATTTTTCAAATTTTATGAAAAACACACCCCATTTGTTTCCATCTCCTTTATCTCCACCTGAGAGCTGTCAACTAGCATCAGCAAGATAGAGATCAGTACACCAGACCACAACTGCACTACCCTTGTCTGCAGGTTTGATAGTGAGGTTGGAATTTTTTTCTATCTCTATAATTCCCCCCAACCCTCCCTCATGTATTATTCCTCTATCTGTCTTTCTGCCTCTCACACTTTCTGTTCCATCACCTCAGAGCCCCTCCACTGGCTTCTTTTCCCGTTAATATACGTAATGTCACCTCCTTCCCCCTAGTCTTGATAAAGAGTCCAGACCCAAAATGTTGACTGAGTAGTTCTCCCTATGGACAGATTCCGAGCTGCTGAGTTCCTCCAACAATTATTTGTCTGCTCAGATTTTAAAATCCTGCTGGTTACAAAATGAAAATCCTCCACCAAATACTGAATGCTAAAAAAAGAATTGACAACTGAAATACATACAGCTGAGGATCTGAATGATCACATCAGGGCTTTCACAGACTTTATCAAAATCTCATTGCCACAGCTCTGGACCTCACTGGCCATGGCCTGCAGCGGACTCCTCCTATGTTACATCCATCGCCGGATCTATGCGTTCAACTGCAGCTCTCCATCTACCTGGTGTCCATCAAGAATCATAAGCTCACCTCCGTCAAGACTACAGCTGCTGGGATCCTCCACATGGATGCCCCTCTCGGCCATGACTGCCTGTCCTCTGGAGCTTACAACATCACGGCTGCCAACATGAGCTCTGGCCTTGGCAATCCTCCCGATGGAGACCCCCTCACCATGGCCGCTGAACAAAAACCGATCCTGGTCGCTGACACCATGAAGCTCCATATGCCGTGGCCACCCACTCCTACCCGGGCCCCACTCGCCAACTTTACAGAATACCAACTGCACTAGCTGCCGAGCTGAGCCTTGACCTCGGCCACCCACCTGATGGAGTTCCTAACCCCACAGCCTCTAACTGGCACACCAACCCTTGCTGCCATCTCCATGGAGCTCCCCATGCCATGGTCACCCATTCCAATCCAGGTCCTGTCTGCGGACCCCACGTAGCTCCCCATGCCATGGCCGCTCACCAGAACACTGACCCTGGCCACGGACCTCACGAAGTTCCTGACACCATGGCTTCCCACTCCCACCTGAGCCTTGGTCCCCTACTCACTGGAGTTCCTGATGCCTCGATGGCTGAATCGAGTGCTGGACCTGCAGAAGATAAACTGGAGCCTCCCTCGCTGACTCGCACCACTTGGCTCCTGACACAGACTGTTGCCAGACTCCTGACTTTGCTACTGGATCGCACTCACATCCCCCTCACTACATCTTCCTTATCCTCTTACACCCCTTCCTACTCCACCCCCATCTCCCCCTCTCTGCCCCCTTTGTCTCCCTTAACCCCTAACCCTCAGATTTAATCTCTTCCTCCCTCTCTCTGGCTATGCCCCTCTCCCACCCTCTGACCTCCTCCACCATTATACTTCCCCTCAACTTCCCCATCACATACACCACCTCCTACCCCCTCTGACCTCCATTACACTCTTCTTCCTTGTTCCCCACCATTCTCACCTCCCCAACCCCTTGCCTCCTCCTTCCAACCACATCCATCTTCAGACCTCCCCAACCTTCCTCCTTCCCTCCCCCAACACCTTCCATAACACCAATCCCCACCCTAAACCCTGTTTGGCTTTTATTATCCCTTCCAACATTCCTTCTTTGAAATGGAATGCTTGGTCCTCAATCGAGGCCTCACCTCCATCCCCCTTTGCCCACACCTCAATCAGTTCCACAAATGCTGCGATGCTGAACTTTTCTTCTGTCACCTCTGTCTCTGGGTTCACTTCTATGACCATGATTCTCCACCCCCTCCCCCACACCCAAGACCCTTTCTCCCACGTCAAGCCCTCTTCCTCTTCCTTGACCCTTTATCCTGGCCAGCTGCCCCCTCTGGACCTTTTTATTTCCAAGTGCCCCCGAGACATCAACCATCTCAACTTTACCACTCCCCTCTCGTATTCTAACTTCACTTCTTCAGAACACACTGTCCTTCCCTCTCTTCATAACAATTCCAACCTCACCATCAAACCTGCAGACAAGGGTAGTGCAGTTGTGGTCTGGTGTACTGATCTCTATCTTGCTGACGCTAGTTGACAGCTCTCACAACTCCTCCTATTGATGCCTTATGATAGTACAGATTCTATCACCAATGTGTATCTCCAACAACACTCACCCCTTTCTGGATCTCTCTGTCTCCATCTCAGGAGACAAGCTTTCCACTGATATATACAACAAACCTTCCAACTTCCAGAACTACACTTCTTCACACCTTGCCCCCTGGAAGGATTCCATCCCCTTCTCTCAATTTCTCCACCTCTGCTGCATCTTTTCCCAAGATGAAGTCTTCCAGTCTAGAACATCTGAAATGTCTGCCTACTTCCACAAATGTGGCTTCCCCTCCATCACTATTGACTCTGCCTTCACCTGCATCTCTTCCATTTCCCACTCATCTGCCCTGGCCCCCTCTGCTCCCAGATGTAACAAACATAGAATCTCCCCTATCCTCACCTACCACCCCACCAGCCTCTTCATCCAACAGGATCCCACCACCAGACACATTTTTTCCCTCTCCTCCCCTCTCAGCCTTCCGCAGGGACTTATCCCTCTGTGATTCCCTCATGCCCTCATCCTTCCCCACCCATCGCACCCTAGCACCTTCCCTTAGGCCTGCAGGAGGTGCAACACTTGCGCCCACACCTCCTCCCTCACCATGGTACGAGTCCCCAAACAGGCCTTTACTGTGAAGCAACACTTCACTGTACTTTCAGAAGACTTATTTACTGCATCTGGTGCTCCCTTTGTGGCATTTTCTACATCAGAGAGATGGTCGCAGACTGGAAGATTGCTCTGCTCAGCACCTCCACTACATTCGCAACCACAGCGACCTCCCAGTGACCAACCACTTCAATCCAGGGTCACACTCACGTGCTCACATGTCTGTCTATAGCCTTATAGCCTGACTACCCACGGACTGGAGGAACAACACCATATTTTCCTGCTATGCACCCTCCAGCCATATGGGATGAACATTGACTTTAATGCTTTCCATTGAACCTGCTTGATTTTTCATCCCCCTCCCCCCTTGCTGTCCTTCCAGTTCTTTCTCCACACAGCCCTGCCACCCACCTCCCCCTCCACCTATCATCTCCTGGCTTTGGCACCCCGCCTCCCCCCTCCTACCCTTTTGTTCAGACACTTGCTGGCATTTTCTCATATTTTGATGAAGGGCTCAAACCCAAAACATTGGTTATGTATCTTTCCTTTTGCTACACAAAGGACACTGTTTGACCTGCTGAGCTTCTCAAGCATTTTGTGTTTTTTTTCTTCAACCACCGTGTCTAAAAAATTTTTTGATTTACTCAAAACAGTTGTGGATGAGCATGTCCCCACCAAATCATTTATAGTTTTCCCCAACCAGAAGCCAGGGATGAACAATGAAATCTGGAACATGCTGAAAGCCAGATCACAGGCATTTAAGTTCGGAGATCCAGATAAATACTGAAGGAGCAGGTACGACCGAGCGAAGTGAACATTCTGGATGAACATGGGAACAACAAGGGATACTTAACAGTGGTGGTGGGGCCTAAATGGCATAACCTGCTGCAAAACAAAATCCGGTAAAGTATCAGACAGAAAAGCTTCACTCTCAGTAGAACTCAATGCCTTCTATGCTTGGTTTGATGAAAATTAACAGCGAAGAACCACCCTTCCGCACTCCCACATCCCCAGATGATCCTATCCCATCCATATTTGAGGATGAAGTGTATGCTGCCTTCAGGAGAGTGAAATCTGAGGAAAGCATCCAGCCCAGACTCTGGCTGAGTATTCAAAATCTGTGCCGACCAACCTTCCTAGGTATTTACGGATATCTTCAATATCTCACTCCAGCAGGATGTGGTACCCACTTGTTTCAAACTGGCGTCAATCATACCAGTGCCCAAGAAGCATGCAGTGACCTGCTTTAATGCTATCAACCAATAGCACTTACATCAACAGTGATGATGTGTTTTGAAAGACTGGTGTTGAAGCATATTAGCACCTGTCTGAGTGATGACATGGATATGTTCCATTTCACCTATCGTAACAATAGGTCTATGGTGGATGCCATTTCTCTGGCTCTACACAAAGCCCTGGAACACCTGAACAGTAAAAATGGATGCATCAGGATGCTCTTAATCGACTACAATTCAGCATTTAACACCATCATACCCTCAAAACTGATCAGCAAACTCCAAGATCTGAGATTCAGCATCCCACTGTGTAATTGGATCATAGATTTTCTTTCCTCCAGACTACAGTCAATGAGGATTGGTAGGAACATCTCCTCCACAATTTCCATCAGCTCAGGAGCACCACAGGGCTGCATTCTTAGCCCCCTGCACTATTCACTTAACACCTATGATTGTGTGGCTCAGTACGATAATACCATGATCTACAAACTCGCTGATGATGCCACTATATTGGGTTGTATAAAGAAATATGATGAGTCAGCATGTAGAAGGAAGATTGAAAACTTGGCTGAATGGTGTACCAACAACAACTCAATGTCACCAAAACTTTAGGAAAGGAAAGTCAGAGGTATACAATCCACTGATCATTGGGGGATCAGAGGTGGAGAGGGTGAGTAAATTTAAGTTCTTGGGAGTCACTATCTCGTAGGATCTTTCCAGGACCCAACACACTGATGGCCTCATGAAGAAAGCATGTCAGCATATCTACTTCCTCAGGAGTTTGTGGAGGTTTGGTATGACACCAGAAATCTGGCAGATTTCTACAGATGTGTAATGGAAAATGTGCTGACTGGCTACATCACAGTCTGGTATGGGGACACCAATACCCCTGAGCATAAAGCCCAGACCAAGGTAGCGGGCACAACCCAAGCTATCAAAGGCAAAACCCTTCCCACTATCAAGAACATCTACAGGGTATGCTTCCATCAGAGAGAAGCATCAATTGTCAAGGATCCAGAAAACCCAGCATGCAAGACTCGCACCACTAGGTTCAGGAACTGCTGCTACACCGCCACCATCAGATCCTCAAAGACAAACTTAATTCAGGACTTATTTAAGGACACTTACTTTATTTTTTAAAATTATCTCAGAATTGCATACTTGGTTTGTTTACATTTGTTATCTATTTGCAGTTCTTTATTTGTTTATATGTATATGCTGTGTACATTTTTTTTTGCACTATCAATAAGTGGTAATTCTGCCTCCCCCACAGAAAAAAAAGATTTTCAGGGTGGTGTGTGAGGTCAAATCTATATATATTCTGCCAATAAATCTGAAATCGGAAACTATCATTGTATCAGGCATTATTTTAGGATCAATCAGTTAATCTTTGCTTTTTGAGCACAATTGGATAAATGAATAATTTTAATTTATAAAATCTACTATCTTTAGATTTCTGAATGGAAAGCAATAAAAGTCCACAATCTACATACAAAACGATTTATTTGTGCAGAGCTGAAACACTAAGTTTCCTCTGATCTTTACCAGTTCAGGATCTCAACTGCAAAACAAACTCGGGAAAATGGTAGGAAAACTCCTAGCCTGGTTGAATGTTATTCTCAGTCTAATTTCTCTAGCATGTTTTTGTAGGTTTTAATCTTGCCTCAAGGCCAGTAAAAATAATAGTCATTGATGGTTTTTCATGCTTTTTAAAAAAATCTCTCTTCAGCTAATCCTCTTGTTCAGCAGTGTGGTGTTCCATCTTAATGCTGTGAATACAAAGGAAGAAAGAACTCTGCATTGGGCTTGAAGCCAAGAGCCCTTGTCCCCCTCACAAGACTTGGAGGAGTGAACCAGAAACCTCCCTCCTCACAAGTCTCCCATTATCAGATTTGAACAGCTGCCTATCTCAATATCCCTAAGAATGACTATGAAACTTCCTGAATATTATCAGCAAACCAAGCAAATCAAAATGTAGTTGTCATCAAGCAACTCATGGTCCATGAATGTTTCATGTCTCTCAGGTTTTACAGTCAACAATCACATTCTACCATATTTTTAATGCAATTTGAAGATATAGCATGGTAGCAGGTCCTTCCATTCCATGAGCCTATATCACCCAAATACATACCAATTAACCAATTAAGCCACTAATCCCAATGTGTCTTTTGAATGAAGGAGGAAACTAGAGCACCTGGAGAAAAGCCACACAGATCCAGGGAGAGTGTACTAACTCCTTATAGACAATGGAAAATTTAAAACCTGGTTTTCTGCAACTACAATTGCATTTCGCTAAACGTTAAGCTAACTGTGCTGTCTAATTTTGTTTTGTTTTGATTTAATTTGAATCTGATGGGTGATTTTCTTCATTGTTTCCTGGAAATAAGTTATTCAAAACTTACCTTCTTTAATCAACACAAAATATACCAAACATTTTTAAACACTGGTTATGTGACCAAAATAAACATCCGGTTATCTGGTCCAAAGGTATAGGACACAAATAAAGTCTCCATGTGCATCCAATAGAATTCTAAAGAAAATGTAACTAATAATGCATGGTTGAATAATAGAATAATAATAAAACACCATAAAGTTTAGTTTGGTTTTGGGGAAGAAAATCTGTCAATCTTATCCATTTGACTCACCTTTAGACTACAGGAATGTAACTAACTCTTAGTTGTCGCATGAACTAGATAGATTATTCAGCAACTGAGTCAGAATGGAATGGATTCACAACCAGCCAAGATGACTCTGCAAAAGCTTCTTGCAAAGTTGTGCCAAATTCACAGAGCCGTGCCACAGATTAGTCAAGTAATTTCCTGACATGGAAGAGGTAGTAGTGAAGATTGTGGAGGCAGTGGCAAAGATTTTCAGGAATCAATAAATTCTGGTGTGGTCCTAGCGGACTGTAAAATCACAAATGTCACCCCACTTTTCAGGAAGGGAGGAAGGCAGCAGAAAGGAAATTTAGACCATTTAGCCTGATAGCAGTGGTTGGGAAGATTTTCAAGTTAATTGACAAGGATGAAGTTACAGAGTACTTGAAACCAAGTTAGGCCAAATCTAGCCATGGTTTCATTAAGGGTGAATCTTGTTTGATAAACGTTTTGTAATTATTTGAACAAGTGACAAGCGGGCTAGAAAAAGGAAATGCAATGGATGTTGTATATTTGGAAGTTCAGAAGTCCTTTGATGAGGAGCTACCCATAAAGCTACTTAAGAAGATAAGAGCCCATGGTATAACAGGAAGCATACTAATATGGGTAGAGCATTGGCTGATTGGCAGGAGTCTGAATGTTTCTATCATATTCTGGTTGTCTGCCAGTTGCTCGTGGTTTTCCACAAGGGTCGGCATTGGGGCTGCTTTTTTCTATGTGGTTTATTAATGATTAGGATTGTGGCTTTGTGGCCAAGTTTGCAGATGAAACAAACTTAGATGGAGGAGCAGATAGTGGCAAGGAAACAGGGAGGTTGCAGTAGGACTTAGACAGATTGGGAGAATGGGCAGAGAAGTGTCAAGAACTGTATAGTCATGAACTTTGGTAGAAGAAATAAATGGACAGAGTATTTTTTTTAAATGGGGAGAAAATTGAACATACCCAGATGAAAAGGGACCAAGGAGAATTTGTGCAGTATTGCCTGAAGGTAAACTTACACGTTGTGTCAGTGGTGAAGAAGCCAAATGCATTGCTGACATTAATTTCAAGAGGAATAAAATATAAGAGCAGGGATTTGATGTTGAGACTTTATAAGGCACTGACGAGACCTCACTTGGAGTATTGTGAGCAACATTCCCAAGACTAACAACAGTCATCCTAGTAACATTCCCAGTAACAGACCTTTGGCGGATGGAAGCTGGAGCAAGTTTGAGCAGTCAATCCACCTTCGGACCTTTTTATGCAGGTAAGTGAAGCAATGTAAAGACAGAGATTCTCTGTCTTTGCATTTGCTTTTTTTTCTATAAAAGCTCCTTTAGCATTGGTGATTAAGTGAAAGTTTTAATATTCAGGATCTGAACTCCAGTGCATTCAATCTTCTTTGGCTTGGCTTCGCGGACGAAGATTTATGGAGGGGGTAAAAAGTCCACGTCAGCTGCAGGCTCGTTTGTGGCTGACAAGTCCGATGCGGGACAGGCAGACACGATTGCAGCGGTTGCAAGGGAAAATTGGTTGGTTGGGGTTGGGTGTTGGGTTTTTCCTCCTTTGCCTTTTGTCAGTGAGGTGGGTTCTGCGGTCTTCTTCAAAGGAGGTTGCTGCCCGCCAAACTGTGAGGCGCCAAGATGCACGGTTTGAGGCGTTATCAGCCCACTGGCGGTGGTCAATGTGGCAGGCACCAAGAGATTTCTTTAGGCAGTCCTTGTACCTTTTCTTTGGTGCACCTCTGTCACGGTGGCCAGTGGAGAGCTCGCCATATAACACGATCTTGGGAAGGCGATGGTCCTCCATTCTGGAGACGTGACCCACCCAGCGCAGCTGGATCTTCAGCAGCGTGGACTCGATGCTGTCGACCTTTGCCATCTCGAGTACTTCGACATTAGGGATGAAAGCGCTCCAATGGATGTTGAGGATGGAGCGGAGACAACGCTGGTGGAAGCGTTCTAGGAGCCGTAGGTGGTGCCGGTAGAGGACCCATGATTCGGAGCCGAACAGGAGTGTGTGTATGACAACGGCTCTGTATACGCTTATCTTTGTGAGGTTTTTCAGTTGGTTGTTTTTCCAGACTCTTTTGTGTAGTCTTCCAAAGGCGCTATTTGCCTTGGCGAGTCTGTTGTCTATCTCATTGTCGATCTTTGCATCTGATGAAATGGTGCAGCCGAGATAGGTAAACTGGTTGACCGTTTTGAGTTTTGTGTGCCCGTCTTATAATCTATCAAGTCTGAATCTCTTTATTCAGCTTGTTCAATTGTACAAGTATTACCACTTAAAAAAAGTAGGGTTAAGAGCAATTCCAGTGTTATTCTGAAGCTTATTTTCAAGAAGAATAGCAATCTGGTTTATTAAGACCATAAAGGGAATGATGAAAAATTGTGCTGAGTGTGTTCATAAGAACAAATCCCTGAATAAGAATTGAAATGTCAGTGATTTCTAACTTCGATAAATAAGCATTCTGGAAACGATTTCAGACTGGTATTAATACTCAATACACACTTTGCCATTAAGCTACCCTCTGGGAAAGAAAACTGGTTTCAATTGGTGGAATGCATTAATCAGTGCCAGGTGAATTTAACACTATTCATCAGACAACATGGGCTATCACCTCTGTTAAATTCAAAGGGGCACAATTCCAGACCTCTCACTGCTGCAATGCCTTTAGCTGCTGAATAAAGTATTGACCCAGACTCAGCAGTAATTTATAGTTGAATCCACCTTCATCCTTTTACAATGGACCATCTGTTGTGGTGTTATTCCAAAAGAAATATTTCACACCAACAAGAGTGTCCCTGTCACCACTTCTGTTCAAACAACTCTGGAGCCATTTGCTTAACTGGGTTGACCATATGTGAAAAACTGATCCTGTTAACAATACTCCAAAGCTTTATATTCAAAATTTTGGTAAATACAATTTGTTTTGGAATTTGGGATCTAATTGAATTATTCTGACCAATATGTTGACAATATGGATGATATGTTCACTTTAGTACTTCAGTTTTTGGGTTGTTACATTCAAACAACAGATAATAAAATTGTAACATTAAGCATTCCACTTTCTGTTATTATTGCCTCCCACAGATCAAAGGCAAAATGGAGTTAGATATTAACCTGGAGGTTAAAATAACTTTAGATTTTTGCTCACTGAATTTCATGTGGTGTAAAACCAAGTTAATTGTTACAATTAACTGTTTTTAACATTGAAGCCAACAATTTGACAGCAATTTTATGATTTTTTTTGCAACCTATATTAGATCTATCTCCATCCCCATTTCAAATGAGATGTAATAAAAAGAAACAACAAACTCCAAGATGAATTTAAGAGATTGCAAATGCTGGAATCTAGAGTTTGCTCCAGATTCCTGCATCTACAGTCTTTTGTGAGTTCCTACGGCATTTTTTTTTGTTGCATTCTGTTGTTTGTTTCCTTTGGCTCTAGAATCCAGCATCTGCCATCTCTTTGTTTTTTTTTGTCTTCAAAATACAATGTGCATGCTCTTTTCTAATTACTTTCAGCCTTCGTCGAGATGTGTGACAATTAAAGTGGGAGGCCAGGCTACAGAGTTTGGCAGACAGCCACGCAGCTTCCTTCCATCAGAGTAGACAAGAAGCAGTGCTTCTATCTGTCTGACACTCCAGACTGATGCCTGGAGGCTTTGATTTGAAGGAAGTTGCCATAGAATGAACTAAGAGCTAGAAGAAAAGGTGCTGACACTTTTACCATGGCCGCTATAAGCCATCTGTAGGTGTGACATAACAGTAGCATCAGAAGTGTGATGTAAGCACAAACGCAAGAGAGCTCCCTGTGTTTCCTAAAATTTAATAAAATACCCCTATCATGTCTATGCCTAGTGACTCACAGACTATTATCAAAACACTGCTACTGGCAATGAAAATACACAAAACAACCTCGAGCTCCACCAAAAAAAAACTGTTTTAAAGATGCTTCTTGCAGGGTTTGCAGAAGATCAGATATTGGTTGAGAGATCTATTGCATGCTTAATAATCTGGTAGTCCTGCAGAACGGATTCATTCATAGATATGTTGTTGAAAGTGGTGGATTATTTCTTTTGTTTAATTTTAACAATTAACAATTATCCAGCCTATAAAACTCATGCTGCCAAATTACACCCAATTAACCTACCAATACATATCCATTTGCAATTATAGAAAGTTTCATAGTTGGAAAAAAGAAACAGAGCAGGAGATGCATATCCATTTTCTGCAGCTTGCATAATATATACATTGTAATTTAATACAGTAATGTATTAAAAAAATATTCTGTCCTGAAGCTCTGTTTATGCGAGTAATATTCTTCCCATTGATCTCCTTTCTATCTCCAGGTTTCATTATTTTTAAACAGCTACTGCAGTGGAGTACACACCACTGCCATATCTTGTAAACACTGTACCAATGGAGACCTGAGCCATGTTTCTTGAGCGTTTTGCCTAATTTCAACTGTCTTCAACTAGTATTTAAATGATTGATGTCCATCTTTAACCTAAGATGGAAGATAGAAAATTACACCACAGTTCAGGCCCTTTGCCCCTGATATTATGCCGACAAGGCTTATGAAACAAGGCTTCTCTTTGTATCAACAAAAGAATGAGCGGTTACCTAATAGAAGTATGGAAGAGTCATAGATAGGGTGGGCAACTGGCACATTGTTTTTTTTCCTGGGACAACAATAGCAAATTCCAGAGGACATCTGTTTAAGATGAGTGAAGGAAAATTAAGGGGAGATGTCAGAGGTCAATCTTGTGCACAGAGAGTGCTGGGAGTCTGAAATTCATTGCCACGGAGTGATGGTGGAGTCTGGTACATTGTGACATTTTGAAGATTCTTCGACAGGCATATGCAAGTGTGAGGAATGGAAGGATTAGATTGTTGTGGAGGAGGTGTATGTATATCCTAGATGCAGTTAGTGAATATGTCATTGCATTAAAAAATCCAAACATTTTTGTAATGATAATGATCATGGTTGAAAGGCAACTAGCAATACCTTACTGTTTGATTATACTTGGCTGCTAGCAGGGACTAACACAGAGCAAGAGGCTGTTTGCAAGATCTGGAATGGAGGCTTGCAATCTCATGGCATGCCTCATGTGATGTTCATATCAACTTTAAAGTAAAGAACCTTTTCCTTCATCCATATGTTGTTTTAAGAACTCACACATACGAATACAAGATGAAACAATTGCAAATTTTGGGAATCCACAGGACCAGCAGCTGTTCACTAATGAACTCATTAACAGGCAGGGAATAAAAGTATGTCTGCAATAAACCAGTCTTGAGTTGACTACCTTTGTGTGTGTTTGCCTTTATTTAGTAGCATCTACTGTAATAGCTGCTACACCTTTCTTATTTTTGATCTCTATCCATACTGTCCCAGTGAATGAGCCCTATAGTATGTACTCTCTGACTGCAACTGTGACACTTTACCTGATTAGTAATGTAACTCCTCCACGTTTTAAAAATCTCTTTTTATCTGAAACATAAAACTCAGCTGCCAGTCCTGTCCATCTTTCAGCCAACACTATAATTATGTATGTGAAAAATTTCATATTTTAATTTAGAGATACAGCACAGTAACAGGCCCCTCAAACTCATGCTGTCCAATTGCACCAATTAACCTAAAAAACCTCATATGTTTTTGAAGGATGGGAGGAAACTGGAACACCCAGAAGAAACCAGTGCAGATATTGGGAGAACGTACAAACTCCTTACAGACAGCACCATATTCAAAACCCGGTTGCTGCCTCTGTAATCTCTCTCTCTTTGGCTTGGCTTCGCAGACGAAGATTTATGGAGGGGTAATGTCCACGTCAGCTGCAGGATCATTTGTGGCTGACAAGTCCGATGCGGGACAGGCAGACACGGTTGCAGCGGTTGCAGGGGAAAATTGGTTGGTTGGGGTTAGGTGTTGGGTTTTTCCTCCTTTGTCTTTTGTCAGTGAGGTGGGCTCTGCGGTCTTCTTCAAAGTAACAACGTTGTGCTAATTTCTACACTAACTGTGTCAAGGAGTGAAGACATTTAATCAGTTTCTATAAATGAAGATATTTCACAGATTGTAAATCTCTGTGAGCTATTCTGGTTTCAAAACATCAGTTCCACCTGTCGTGGGATCTAGATTGCAAAGGTGAGTGACTTTGCTTCCCTCAGATATTATTTATTATCTTTGTAATAAAACAGGAATATAACATTACATGAAATAGCCTTTCATCTGCTGTAAGGCAGAAAAAAGATTTGCCATTGGCATTAGTATTGCCAGATGGCCCTTGGAGAGGACAACCAAAAGAGAGTTCCCTCCCTCAATGAAAGTGAGGTTGATTTTCTGCATTCCATGCACAGCTCAGTTCTAGAAAAACTCACTAAACTTCAGGTGCTTTGTTGATATACGTTGCCAATAAAAAAGGGTTACTGAAAAAAGTAACGAACATAGTTTTTAATCTTGCAGCCAGTGAATGATTCTGACCAGTCACATACAAAATGCAAAAACCTATTTGGCAACAAGTCTATGAACATATTCTCAAAGGTTGTACTAATTAAAACAGATGTGTATCTGTGGATGAACAGCTATTTTACAATCAAATATTTTAATTTTATGTTGCTCAAGATGTCTGATCTGGGGACTGAGTATCCTGAGAGATGAATATTAGATGAATGACACTTGCATATGATGGCATGGTCAACATGAGGACTGCACCTAGAAGCTTTATGGCGACAATTAAGCAATTATTTTGTTTGAATTGAAGAAAATGCCCACATTGACTAAATAATTGTAATGAAAAACATAAGATTGGAGACATAAGTTTTGAGGAATTTATTCCAGGTCCATATGGAACAAGCACTGTGGAACAGATGTAAATCAAAGGTGAGTTAAGCCAGGGGGTCACATATGAAAGAAGTAACATGGAGACCCAAACACAGTTAACCAGGATTGAGTGTCTGAGAAAGCCATCAACAAACTGAATCCGTAACTGGTATCCATGTTTGAAACACTATTTCTGAGAGAAATATTATGTTTTATATATATATAAATATATAAATGAGACACTTGCACATATGATGTAATGCCTTGAACATTCATATGAAATTGGCAATGAATAATTAACACAGTTGTCTGTGTTACTGATGTCTACTAGTGAATATTTACTAACTCACTGACTACCACACTCTGGAAATGATGATTGATGTTTCTACAGATTTACATTTAATTCCAGTGGCTATTAAAAACTGTTGTTTGGAAACAGCATTGTGGTGCACTGTTAGCCAGAATCAGACACACACAAAGATAAAGACTGTACAACAGGCTTTAATCCACAAAGACTTGCACAGAGCCAGGCTGGCTATGGCCGCAGCAACTCTGAGTGAGGCCTTGGGAGGCTGGCACTGGCTTATATCCCGTAGGGTGATTGACACCCGACCGGGTGGGGCTTGATCCATTCAGGCCAACTAATTGACAGCCGGCCAGGCGTTGTCCTGTCCCCTTACACTCCTGCAGGTACAGAGGTTGCCCCCTGCAGTAGGCCGGTGGTGTACCACCACACAGCAGGAAATAAAAACATGCACAAATGCATCAGGAAGATTGCACTTTACCATTTCATTTATTGCATCTTATGTCTCAAGAAATTCATATTGTCTGTTCTAAAATCTTATTTCTTCAAGAAAACCTATTTAATCTGAAATTGTTTGAATCATTGCTAACTCCAATTCCAGATGTTTTGGGATTACCAAGCTTAGGTCAAAAGAATGGATGATGAATTTTGAGTTTAAAGCCATTTCAAAAATTGTCTGCATTCCTAAATTCAAGTCAGGTGAGTTGAAACCACTTGCCATGGTTTGGGTTGTCTTCTTTATTCAAAATCTTAAAACATATACAGTATTCTTCCATATATGCCGGTGTATAAGATGGTACTTGAACTTTAAAAGTGTCATGCCATAACCAGGGGTCATCTTATACGGCAAGTATAAAGAGTGACATCCCAGCACTTCCCCGCAGAGTCTATCCACCCTGTCCGACTGTTGTTGGCTCTGTACAGGCTTTAAACAGCCTATTAAAGGAACCCACAGTGGTTTATTTTAATAAAATGTAAACCTTCACTGGGTAATTTTCTTTTAAAATATTGTTATAGCATCAATCCACTGGTCAGTGTAATGGTTGGTAAAGAACTATTGGGGCAGTAAGACAGGGTAGTCTTTTACAGCAAGTATAGCTCAAAACCAATATTTTAGGTGGAAATTTAGGGGGTCAACTTATACAATTGCCTTAAATGCTGGCATATACAGTAAGCACCTCTCACCTTTCTGATTTCCACTGACAACGTATTCAAATATCCAAAATCTACATTTTGTTTGTTCAGTTCTGCATCCTGCCAATAGCTGTTATGTCTCTCTGCCAGTCTGGTGACCAAGAATAATGAGAGCATTTTGAGTATAGTTACTGTGCTGAGCTATATAATGACATAACTGCCTCACTCTGCTGTCTTGATATTAAACACACACCAATCTCTGATTTGATGCAGATTACCATTGGTGTTGGAAATCCAAATTTCAGTGATAGAAATGTTAAACAAGTCAGGAAGCATCTCTGGAGGAACCAAAAGAGTTAATACACCTTTTTCTTTGTCTGCTGCAAAAAAGGGGGCCTCACAGTATCCAACCATTTCAATTCCGTGCCCCATTCACTGACATGTCAGTCCATGGCCTTGTGCACTTCCTAACCAAAGCAACCCGTAGATAAGAGGAACTGCACCTAATATTTCCCCTGGGCACTCTCTGACCAGATGGCATTAACAACAATTTCTACAGCTATCGTTAGGCCCCTCCCCAGTTTCTCTCTTTTTCCTTAACTGTCTGCCTCATCTCCTCCAGCTCATCGACTCCTTCCCTCTCCATTCAGAGATCTACCCCCTCCCCCTATCTCCACAACTTTTTTTTTCCTCTTCTGCTTTCCCACCCCTATCCACCTACGACCTCTTGTCTGTTAGACTGTGCTCCTCTCCCTGCCCCTTCCCTCACTTTTTTTTAAAATCAGGAGCCTGTTTGCTTTTTGCTCATACTTTGATGAAGGGCTCGGGTCCAATATGTTGGTTATGTATCTTTCCTATAAAGAATGCTGCGTGACCTGCTGAATTTCTACAACGTTTTTGTGTTTAAAAATATTTCTGGTCAATTGTCTTTCAAGTGTTATGAGGATAATCATTGGGATTAACTGTACTTAGGTCTGAGTGGGACTTCTAGAGAGACCTTCTTGAGCTCAGTGTGTCTCTGGCTTCTTTTCTTGTTCATGGCAATGTAAAATGAAATGTGAGGTAGAGATGAGACAATGGTGTATCTCATTGTCATACTTAAAAATAGTGTTCTTCCATTCTGCCACTCTTTCTTCCAGAATAGATGTTGTCTCTCCTAAATTTGGCTCCATTTCAAAAATGGTTGTCAGAAAATCAGGAAAATAAGTGTTTAGATTTAATCTGGCCTACTACTGGTACACACAGTTCAAACTTGGATGTAATTTCCAGGTCACTCTTCACAAACTTGGATGTATTTTCCAAGTCACTCTTCAAAAGCATGAAATGCTAGATTGAAACACTATCTCCAAGGAACAGGAGTTCCAAATGAGTTATCGTTGTCAGCATTCCAAGAGTTAGAGGTTGTGTTTGGTGCATTTGGATGCAGTGCGAGGTACAGGTGGGAGGAGGAGGAAGCATTTGGAACATCCTGGAATGATGAGTCTTTGAATCATCCAGAAATCTTCAAAATAGAAGGTGGAAAAGTAAGGCCTTTGTTAATTGTTTATGTAATTTAAAAAAAAATCATCAAAAACCAGCTCATATGAAAAAGAATGGTTCTGGTATAGCTCATTATTTTATTCAGGAAATAGAGATACAGTATCAGCATCTTCATTCATGATCATGCCCAGACATTTATTAAAGCCAATTTTAACCACAGGAAAGACACGGACTATATCAATAAAACCAAATCTGCTACAGAGTTAGATTTTGCATCTATCTTCACTTTAGTACATTTGTGTAAATCCTAAAATGTTGGAAATTCTGAACAGGCCAGGCAGGATTTGTCAGGTGAGAATCAATCACCCTTTCAACATCCTCCCTTGATTGAAGAAATCATACTTCTACAGATACTGCGATAAACATCAATAACTTTACAGAAACTTGGCACAGCATTTCCATGAGATCTTTCTGAGTTGGTCCCATTTGCTTTCATTTGGCCCATATCCCTCTCAACATTTCCAATCCACATACCTGTCCAAAAATACTTAAAACATGGTTATTGTAGTTGCTTCTAATATTTCCTCTGTTAGCTCATTCAATATATTCACCACCCTCTGTATGAAAAGTTGCCTCTAAGTTAATTCCCTCTCCACAGACTTGAGTCCTCCAGTTTTAGACTCCCTACCTTGGGAAAAGACTGTAACAATTATCTATGCCTTCTTGATTTTAGATAGTTCTATGAGTTCATTTGCCCCTAAGAAAATAGCTCCAGTCCCTCCTTATAACTCAAGCCCTACAATTCAGTTAAAACAATTAAACATAATTCAAAATTTAAAACATACACACACACACACACACACACACACACACACACACACACACACACACACACACACACACACACACACACACACACACACACACACACACACACACACACACACACACACACACACACACACACACACCAACCTTGATTTCTGAATACTGTTCATGTTGATTGAAATCAGTGGAGACTTTACATCCTGTCCAAACTAGTTCATGTTGTTTGGGAAGAAGTCACAGTATGATTTTCTCTAACAATCTTTTTAAATTGTTTTTATAATAAATGCAGTACAATGAAGAAAAGGGATTGAAACTGAAATTACAATATGTATATATATATCAAGATAAAACTTCAAACAGTATAAACTTAGTCTCCCCTCCACTTCACTGAGTGAAGGCAGAAAATACGTCAAAAACCCACATCATCTACTCTTAAAGAAAATAAAACTAACCTGAGGGTTACATATATTTTGTAGCTTTTGATTCATATTGTGAATCAAAAAACAAAGGTAAGACTATATCAACTGGAAGAGTGAGTACATCTAATCATATTAAAAACATTTACATCAAATGAAAGTAAGACATAAAAGGTTGCCATGGATCTTCAAATTTCACTGAATACATGATACTAGTTTTTTTCCATTTTTTTTGCAGGGATCGGTCTCTTCTAGACTCCCTGGTCTGCTTTTCCCTCCTCACCTAACCTTCCACCCCCTTAGGCACTTCATGCTGTAACTACAAGAAGTATAAAACTTGTCCCTACATCTGGTTGCTCACCTTGCTCGAGAGACACAAACATATCTTCTAGGTAAGGTAGAGCTATACTCGCAAATTATCCCACTGAATCTATTGCATTCGGGATACCCAATATGGCCTCTTCTACATCAGTAAAACCAAACTCAGATTGAGTGATCAATTCACTAAACATCTGCACTGTCTCTATTTCAATTCCCCTCAGTTTTCTCAAACAGACATGTCTATCATTGGTATTATCCATTGTTAGGGTAAGGCCAAGCATAAACTTGAGAAACATCATATTCCTCCTGAAAGGCCTTAAACCTAACAATGAACAATGATATTTCTAATTTTAAGTCAGCCCACTTCTATTTGATTCCACTGTTTCCATCTCTTCTTTACCTACTTCTGTACTTATTTCTCTCTCTCTCATGGTTTCTCCTTCTTCTTGACTCTTAACCTTTCCCACCAATGCCCAATCACCTCTTGGTTCCACTTCACTTCTTTCCCCCCTCATTCAAGATCAAGTTCAGATGTGTTGTCATCTGTTTGTATGTATACATATACAGCCTGATGAAACAGTGAATTTCTGGACCATAGTGCATACTCCACCCCTCCACACAGAGGAGGTATATATAGTGATTCAACATAGATATAAAATAATTGATGGTTTTTTGGATTGTTCAACAATCTCACTGTCTGCAGTCATATACGTACTATCATCCCCTTTTAACTCCAGTCTCAATAAAGGGTTTGAGTCCTGATCTGAAACGCTGACCATGACTTCTGCTCACGGATACTGCCCGATCTGTTGCGTTCCTCCAGTAGTTCATCGTTTCATCAAGATTCTATCATCTGCAGTTTCTCATGATTTTAACTTTATTTAAATTTAGACAGGCCATTTTGGCCCTTGAGCTCATGCAACCTAATTACAGCCAATTAACCTACACCCCAGTATGTCTGGAATGATGGGAGGAAATTGGAGCCCCCGGGGAAAATCCACGCAGAAACGAGGAGAACATACAAACTCCTTGCAGATAGTGCAGGATTCGAAGCTCGGTCCTGACTGGGCTGGTGCTCTAAAGGTGTGCTAACTGCTACACCAACTGTGCTGTCCAAACAATACTGTTTTCTTTTATAATTTGCAGAGAGTGCCATGAAATCCTTTAATGATGTGGTAAACAGAGCTGCATTTAAACATTTTATTTCTCCAGAGAGGTCATGCCAAGGACATTGGTGATGCTGTAAAATTCAATTGCACAAAACAATTGGTCTCTATCTATCACAAGAAAAGTCTGCCAGTTGCCAAGCAGTTGTTTCCCTAAACTACAACATGGATGTCACCTATCTCCAAGCACACTGGATCTGATCTTCAGCATGGTAACAACTCCAAAGGAACTTCAGAAAGGAGATCAAACATTTTCCATGATCTACTTCGATGATACAAAAGCCATTAATTGAGGTTAATAGGGAAGTATCCTCTCATCTTTCCTGAGCTCAGAAATTAATCTCCATCCCACATCCGCTATATGAAGTTTTTCAAACTGTGATTTTTATTTCAAAAATAAACTTTATTAATTTAATGGACATGCAATCATTTTTTTTTTTAATTGCGCATGAGCTTCTTTACAATGGTGCTTAGCTCCTCAATGATGAATGCTGGCAGGAGATTAGACATGCTAATTCCCAATGCCTTTGCATTGGACTCACCAAAGTTCTCTGCTGCCTGGCAGGCAGCAGCATTTCCTTACAGACATCTCATTGTACTGGAAAATGAGCAAGAAAGATAGTTGTTTAGGATGGGTTTGCCTTGTGGTTCAGCATTTGAGACCTGATCGTAAGGCTTCCTCCCATGCCATAGGCACCTCCAGTTTCCAGGAATTGGGAACAGGGTTTGAGGAAATGCAATGGAGAGGAAGCCTCTCTCCTGGCTACAGGTGCCAACAGCTTCCAACAGTTGCATGGAATTGGGATAAGGGATCTGTGGGGTGCAATGAACACCAGGCAGCTGGATGTGAGGCAGCAGAAGTAGCTATATTGGAGGAGGCGGCATGATGCTTGTCTACTGTCTCTGAAAGGACTTTGTTTTCCTTTCCTTTTGTTTTCTTTTATTTGCAAAACATCAGGTGTAGCAATTTTTTTCTTGCTTTTCAATGTCAAACAAAAGCTTTTCATGATATCTGACTGCATATGACAATAATAATAAATAAATGTATACATATAGCATGGTAACAGGCCTATAAGGCCCATGAGTCCATGCTGTCCAATTTACACTCCATTAACCTACAGCCTTGATATGATTGAATGGTGGGAGGAAACCAGAGCTCCTGGAGAAAACCGACACCAACATAGGAAGAACATGCAAAGTCCTTACCGACAGTGGAGGTCTTGATCCCTGGTGTGGTCCCAATCACTGGTACTGTAAAGGGTTGGCTAACCGCGACGCCAACTGTGTTGCTCTATTTAAATTATAAAAATTGGCGAGATCAAAGTGCATCTTTCATTAATTGGACCTGTGATCTTAACCATTGGATCAACAACAGTTTCATTCTTCGTTTAAAGTGATGACTTTTGAAGCTGCACAATCATCTTCAGCAGGAACACATTTTGCCCAAGGTAACCCCATATTAAATCAATATTGATGAAAATTTGACCAACACTTCTCCAGCATACCATGAGGAACCATGTTAATTTTTAAAATATATGATTAAAATAAACTGTAAGCTGAATAATCAGTGAAAGGTGTTACTCATTGTGAGATGCCAGCAAAACTAGCCTGAGGACAGAATATAGTTATTTTGTTTTCTCCAGAGATCTTCTGTGTTTACCTGTTGATTTCAAGTCTGTAACTAAGTGTCAACTAGACTGATCGTTTTTTAGGGTTTTGATGACATCAGGATTAGATTCTGCCTTGTCAAAATTGATAGCAAAGATCAATTAAGATAGAAATCTGTAGATTTTTTTGGAGGCCGTAGGTACAATCAAAAGAGTGAGGTTTAGGTAATTCCTCCATTACTTAACAATGTGTTGGGGCCATGTTGAGAGCAACATACAAGGTGGACAAGATTGAACAAGGTGGGGAATATCTTTATCTAGTAACCATTGGGGTGACTTACATTCTGAGTCAAGTTGAGAAGGAAAACCTTGGTAGGTGCACTTACAGTTAATGTTAAGAGTTAAAGATAAAGAAACACAGAAACAAAATAAGAACAATAAAAGAGGACTAGCAAAGCAGCTTATGGGTAGTCCAATAAACATTGGTTGTCAAATGAATATCCAGAAATTAATTGGGCATCTTAGATCTTGCTTTTTTGGTAAGTAGTCACAAGACTGATATAACCAATTTTGGCCCAAATTTAGTTCAAGGATCTTTTAAAGACTGTTTTTGAGGGCAGGTTTCAGGATTGTTCAGAACATCTATCACTGCACAGTGCATAGTAATTTGAAGGTTTTTTTTTAATATTGTTTAATTCATTGTAATTTTTTTGTAATATGCTTTGTTATTTTATGGTGGATTAAAAAAAATAAGATTAGTAGTGTTGTTAACTTTAAGAGTTTTGGGTTGCGCTTCATTGTCCAGTTTTACTCTCTTTGTATTACAGTCCAACTCCCTGTCAACCATCTCATGATGGAATATGGAAATACAGAGTTGTATCCCCCTAGAAAAGATCAGTTACAATAAAAGGAAGAATTATGACAGATTTGTTAAAATATGGAAATATTATTTGGATAATATTGGGACCCAGTTTGATTAATTCCCCCGACTTACAAAGAAGATGAAGCTGACATCATGTGGTTTTCATTTCTGAATGAAATAATTTCATCAGTTTTATAGGGGAGGGAGGTAGGGAGGGGACCGCTTGTAGGCAGTCCTGCTGGACATCGTATACATAGTACAGAAAGTATGACACAGAACATGAGTGAAGAGACAGATCAAAAACAACATAATTTTACTTGTGTATTGTTCATTTAGGAGTCTGCTAATGGGGGGGCAAAAACCTATAGCTGAATTTGGTGGTGCACAATCTCACTCGTGAATCTGCTTCCTGATGGGACAGGGTGTGAAGAGAGTTTGCCCAGGGTATCGGATCTATTCGGCCTGACTCTTATTTATTGATGACGGCTTATCCTTCAATACAATTGTTCCAAAGAAACTTACCAAAATCTCTAAGACATTTGTATCACAATTTGCCTCAGACTCTGCTTCCTGATTTGTAGACTGCAAGCAGTGAGGATTGAAGACTGCAACTTCCCCATAATAATCTTTGACACAGGTACCCTAGAGAACTGTGTATTCAGTCTGTTGCTATGCTCCTGCAGTGAACTGGGATTCACTGGTAGTGTGCTGTGCTGATAGTTGGCTCCACCCCCATCTGTTCACATATAACCCTGGTTTCCCATCTAAACCTAGAACCCTTCTGAAGACTACTGTGAGTCCCTACCCTTAGTTATAAGCTAATAAAAGTGTTTGTTCTCTCTCCAGTCATGAAAGATTTTGTTCGCACTACAATTCTATTGCTTATTCCCTAAATGATGGAAGTGCTACTCAAGCCAGGTCTGCTGCTAATAGTCCCTCGGTCCCCAGGCATGGCTGAGGACTTCACGTATTGGGTAGACTGGTTCCAGGCCTACCTGAATTCAACCAGAGACATCTTCCACACCGATGAACTCAGGAGGTCCGCACTCATTTCTAGGGAAGGAATTAAAGGTATACAGTCATCAGGGACTGCACTACAGATGATGCTGCCATGGAGGCGTTGAAGGCTCAGTTCCTGAAGTCACAAAACGAGGTTGTAGTGAGGCACTGACTTGTTCTACATCTCCAATTACCAGAATAGACCATAGATCTCTACCTGCTGGATCTGTGGACATTTGCCAAGAAGTGCAGATATAGACCGCATTCGTGAAGAACAGATCCGGGACACTCTTATCGCAGGGGTCGGCTTGAGGTACATGAGGCAGCGACTGCTTGGGTCAGGTAAAAAGGACCTGGCTCGTCACATTGAACTGGCTAAATCATTGGAACAGGTCAAGCTCGAGAACGACGACCTTGAAGTCAGTGAGCTCACTCACTCAGGAGATTCCTTCCAAGGACTGGCTGCTCGTGTTACCCCTGCCCTAAGGCTGCTGCTTCCCATGCCAGGGAGTGCTTTTTATGTGGCAAAAGCCAGCATTTGCCAGGCTAAAGATTCAGTGTGTTCCAGCTGTGACAAGAAAGGACATTGGGTGAGGGTTTGCTGTGTGAGAGGAAACCCTTGGAAGTCCACAGCCTGCACAACTCCCGGTTCTGATTCTAGTCCAAAGCTGTGTGCCCCAAATTCACTAGAACACACTTGACAAAGGGTGGCAATGAGGAAACTGCATGAAAAGGCTCAGCGACCAGCTTGCCGTGACCCAAATTCAAACTCGGCATCATCATCGTCAGATGAGGAAGGAGGGCAGCCATCTTGCCACGCCACGAGGTTGATGCCATCTTACCCACTCAGGGAAAGCCAGGACAGTTGGGTTCATTCGAGTGAGGAGTATGGAACATAGGAACATAGGAAAATAGGAAGTAGGAACAGGAGTAGGCCAAAAATGGCCCATCGAGCCTGCTCCGCCATTCAATACGATCATGGCTGATCTAATTTATGACCTAACTCCACCTACCTGCCTTCTCCCCATATCTCCTAATTCCTCTATCATGTAAAAATTTATCTAACCAAGTTTTAAATATGTTTAATGAAGCAGCCTCAATCACTTCCCTGGTTAGAGAATTCCAAATATTCACTACTCTCTGGGAAAAACTATTTTTCTTCATCTCTGTCCTAAATCTACTCCCCCGAATCTTGAGACCGTGTCCTTTGGTTTTAATTTCCCCGGCCAGCTCAAAAAACCTTCCTACATCTATCCTATCCATACCCTTCATAATCCTATATGTTTCTATAAGATCTCCTCTCATTCTTCTGAATTCGAGTGAATACAATCCTAGACGATTTAATCTTTCATCGTAAGTCAACCACTTCATCCCAGAGATCACCCTAGTAAACCTCCTCTGGACTGTCTCCAAAGCCAGTATATCCTTCCTCAAATATGGAGACCAGAAATGGACACACTACTCCAGGTTGCAACATTACCTCCCTACTCCTGAATTCAATTCCTCTAGCGACGAAGGCCAACATTGCATTTGCCTTCTTAATAACCTGCTGCACCTGCAACCTAACTTTGTACGATTCATGCACAAGCACTCTCAAGTCCCTCTGCACAACAGCATGCTGTAGTTTTTCATCCTTTAAATAATATTCAGCTCTTTTATTTTTCTTGCCAAAGTGGATAACCTCACACTTACTAACATTGTACTCCATCTGCCAGACCTTTGCCCACTCATCCAGCTTAACTATATCCCTCTGCAGACTCTCCACATCCTCATTACATTTTGCTCTTCCACTCAATTTGGTGTCATCCGCAAACTTGGCTACACCACATTTTGTCCCCTCCTCCAAGTCATCAATGTAAATGATGAACAGTTGTGAGCCTAACACCCCTGCGGCACCCCACTTACCACTCTCTGCCAACCTGAAAAACTCCCATTTATCCCGACTCTCTGCCTCCTGTCACACAACCAATTTTCAATCTAGGCCAATATACTTCCCTGGACTCCACTTTCCTGTAACTTACTGATAAGTCTCTTGTGCGGCACCTTATCAAACGCTTTCTGGAAATCCAAATATACAACATTAACCTGTTCCCCTCTATCCACCGCACCCATTATATCCTCAAAGAATCCTAACAAGTTTGTCAAACAAGATCTTCCCTTTCTAAAACCATGCTGCGTCTGCCTGATTGAACCCTTACGTTCCAAAAGTTTCACTATTTCATCTTTAATGACGGCTTCAAGCATTTTTCCAACTACAGATGTCAAGCTAATTGGCCGATAATTTCCAGTCTTCTGCCTACATTCCTTATTAAAAAGTGGTGTGACATTTGCCATCTTTTTCTGCTGGGACCTGCCCAGAATCCAAGGCATTTTGGTATATCACCACCAATGCATCAACTATAACTTCTGCCATTTCCTTCAGAACGCTTGGATGCATATCATCAGGACCAGGTGATTTGTCTGGCTTTAGTCCAATTAGTTTCTCCATCACTACTTCCTTTGTAACAACTATTTTATCAAGGCCCTCCCCAACATTCGCATCCTTAACTCCGCACTTGGGCATGCTGGACGTGTCTTCCACCGTGAAGACTGACACAAAATATTTGTTCAATGCCTCGGCCATTTCCTCATTTTTTTGCTACCAGTTTTCCTTTCTCATCCTCCAAGGGTCCTATGTTAACTCTGACCACCCTCTTTCGTTTTATATATTTATAATTTTTTTGCTTTCTGTTTTTATATTTTGTGCCAATTTACTTTCATAATCCTTTTCCCATTTCTTATTACCCACTTTGTAACCCCTTGTTGTCTCTTAAAGTTATCCCAATCTTTCAGTTTCCCACTGGTATTTGCAGCTTTGAAAAACCTGTGCCTTCAATTTTATACTCTCCTTTACTTCCTTTGTTAACCACGGATGATTTTTTTCCTCCCTTCCTGCCCTTTTTCCTGACCGGAATATATTTTTGTTGAGCATTACAAAATATGTCTTTGAAAATCTTCCACTGTTCCTCAACTGTTTCATCAATTAGCGTGTGCTCCCAGTCCACTCTGCCCAATTCCTCCCTCATCCTATGGTAGTCACCCTTGTTTAAGCATAATATATTAGTTTTAGATCTAACTATTTCCCCTTCCATCTGAATGAGAAATTCAATCATACTTTGATCACTATTTTCCAGATGGTCTCTGACTATTACATCATTTACTCTACCTATCTCATTGCACAACACTAGATCCAGGAGAGCATTTTCTCTTGTTGGTTCCTTAACATGCTGCTCAAGAAAGCTATCGCGGATGCATTCTATGAAGTCCTCTTCCAGACTCCCACGACCAACTTGATTTTCCCAATCTATGTGGAAGTTAAAGTCCCCCATGACTGCCGTATCATTATTACATGCCTCACTTATCTCTCTATTTATTTCCTGTGCCATTAAACTATTGTTATTTGGTGGGCAATAGATAACACCCACCAATATTTTTTTCCCTTTGTTATTCTTTACCTCTACCCAAATGGACTCAACATTATGCTCTTTAGATTTTATATCATCGCTCACTACTGCCTGGAGCTCATCTTTGATTAAGAGTGCAACTCCACCTCCCTTACCATCCTGTCTATCTCTTTGCACCACCTGATACCCTTAAAAGTTTAATTCCCATTTAGGGTCACCTTGTAGCCATGTTTCCGTGATGGCTACCAAATTGTGAGAGATGGGAAAATTGATCTAAAATTATGAACATGGAAGAAACTAAAGTTCATCAGTAAAATGGCTGTAACCAGTTCAAACAGGATAAGCTTGGGGCTTAGGATGCAGGAAAGCAGAGTCAGCACGATTAACATAAGAATCTTCTAGTCTTTGTGACAAGACCATAGGACTAAGATAAGGAATGGTAAGGTACAATAGAATGTAGGAAGTTGAGGTAGTCTGGATCAGATAAGGGTCTCCTAGCCCTGGACAGAAGTACCAAGTCATACATTTCTAATTAGCTAACCATACACAGATTTATACATATGAAATTAGCCAACCCTAGATAGAATGAGTCAACTCTGCATATCAAGAGACTGTAGCCCCGAGAATCAGGAAGGTGTGAATAAGGACAATGACATGATGGGGCACCCACAGGATACCCCCTGGTCCTCCAAGTGTACTGAAACTGCACGTAGGCAGGAAGGATTACCTATGCCAAACCCATCCAGGGGGCAGAAGAATGTAAGGGGGAGGGCACTCTGATACTGAAATTGACTGTATAAAAGTTGGGTGAGCCCCAGTATGTGTGTGTATTCCCAGGGTAAGGGGAAGCACCCAACTTTGCATTGTTGTAGTAATAAATGTTCTTTGTTCTCAATTTTTGTCTCGAGCAATTTCTTTAAAGGTACATTAATTTCTAACAAAATCATAGGCATGGGTACCAGGTGGAGTCTCCAGGGTCTTAGCCTCAATGGTTTTTGACCAGGACAGACCTCACCAGCTCAGCAATTCCATAGTGACTGTGAAGGTAAGTGGATATTCCACTAAATGACTAATCGACACAGGCTTCATAGACCCACAGATGGTGCAAGAGTACAACCTGAAGATGTATCCTTCCAATTATCATATATTCCTTGCAACTCATTTGCATTCAACAACATTGTATTGGGCACTTGTAATTTGAAGGGTGGGAATTTTGTAAAATATGCCTGTATGTACCTGATGAATTACATGCTCTGATGCTGTTGGTTCTGGACTTCCTATGCCATCTTAAAAGCATGACCTTAGAGCAGGGGTGTCAAACTCAAATTCACAGAGGGCCAAAATTAAAAACTTGGACTAAGTTGTGGGCCAAACTAAATATTTATTGAAAAATTTCAACAACATCTGCATGTTTTCTCTTCTTTCAACATATGTAATGTTAAACTTTTTCTTATTAAAATAAATGTTTAATAATAGTTTTGGTTAAACTCTTTCCAGAAGAAGCATTAACAAATGAGAAATAAAATATTCAATAAATAATATTTCTCTATAGCCTTTAAGCTCCTTTTAATTTTTTTTTTCACAAGCCAACAAGTCAAAAAAATAACAACTTGCTTCAATGAAAATCCAATCTTTCAACTCTGAACAGTCCAAAGTTAACCAAAGAAAATATTAATCCAAGCTTAGCTTGCTACACTGTGATTTACTCTGATGCACCTGGGTCTAAACCAGATACTTGGCATCTCTTCTTAGATGCAAGTTCATCAAACTCTGGGGTCAGAGTTTGCCTCCCACCTGTCTTGAAAGGTCCTGTTTTCTGTCTTTCGTTTGGCCATTTTTCGTAAGGGGTTTATTACATGTGAGTTGGGCGACAGGTCGCAGATGCTAATGAAAGTAAAGAGAGGAGGTTGGGGCGATTAGCGGGCTGACAGGCCGGCGCCAATGCATTTGTAAAGCATTCTGGGATTTGTAGTATTAGATGTGCATGCGCTATACTGGCGCGGCGGACAGCAGGCCAGCTCTAATACATATTTGATATGATCTTGCGGGCCAAATATAATTATATCACGGGCCAAATTTGGCCCGCGGGCCTGAGTTTGACATGTGTGCCTTAGAGTATATTGGTCACCTCCCCCGTAACAGTTTGGAACAGAGAGCCTCTAAAATCAGTACCCGCTTGCAGCTTCTCCACACTGAATATTGACCCACCACCTCTCTTCCTGTATCTGTCCCCGGACTGTAAACCTATTGCTACCAAGAGAAGGAGGTACAGCACAGCAGACCGAGATTTCATATAGTCTGACACACAACGTCTGCCTGATGAAGGTATCATCAAACCTAGCACCAGCCCGTGGAGAGTGCAAGTGGTAGTAGTAAAATGAGAAAACAAGTCCAGGTTAGTAATTGACTATAGCCAAACTATTAATCAGTACACGCTCCTGGATGCATACCCCTTTCTTCAAATTTCAGACATGGTGAATGATTTTGCACAGTATCGGATCTATTCGGCCATTGACCTGAAAGCTGCTTAACAGCAGCTACCAATCTGTTCTGAGGACCATGCATATATGGCATTTGAGGCGAATGGTTGTCTTTATCAATTCCGGAGGGTCCCTTTCGGTATTACTAAAGGGGTTTCTACCTTCCAGAGGTAGATGGACAGAATGGTGGATGAGTATGGGTTGAAGGCTACCTTCCCCTACCTTGATAACGTCACCATCTGTGGCCATACCCTGTAAGACCATGACGCCAACCTCCAGAGCTTTCTCCACTTGAAGAAAGCCCTGAACCTCACTTATAACTCTGACAAGGGTGTGTTCAGGACTAAATATCTGGCTATCCTGGGCTATGTGGTGGAGAATGGCATCATTGGCCTGATCCCAATAGTATGCATCCCCTGTTAGAGCTCCCCATTCCCAGGACCACGAAGGCTCTGAGGAGATGCCTGGGGTTTTTCTCATATTATGCTCAGTAGATTCCTCAATATGCTGATAAGGTTCATCCTCTCTTAAAAGCCACTACATTCCGGCTCTTGGCTGAAGCCCAAATTGTTTTTAACTACCTCCAAAATTTCATTTAAAAACCCACCATACATGTGGTGGACAAGGCTGAACCTTTCCAAGTGGAAAGTGACACTTTGGACGTAGCCCTGGCTATTACCTTCAACCAGATGGGCAGGACATTTGCATTCTTCTCTCAGACATTGTAATGTCACGAGCTCCAGAACCCTTCTGTGGAAAAGGTGCCTCAAGCCATTGTAGAAGCCAAGATGCACTGGAGGCTCTACCTGGCTGGTAAGTAATTTATGCTCCTCACTGACCAGCACTCAGTCTCATTCATATTTAATAATGTCAAAAGAGGCAAAATCAAAAATTACAAAATTGCTAGGTGGAAGATCAAGTACTCCACCTACAATTATGACATTACATATCGGCCAGGAGCCCTTAATGACCCTCCAGATCCTTTATCCAGAGGAAGCTGTTCCTCTGCACAAACTGGCTATTGTGTTCTCTACATAATGGGCTCTGTCATCCAGGGTTCACCCACCTAGCTCATTTTGTCAAGGCATGCAATCTGACCTACTACATAGAAGATGTCAGGGAAAAGACCAGGTCTTGCCAGGTCTGCGCGGAGTGCAGCTGCACTTCTATCATCCCGCAAAGGCGCACCTGATCAAGTCATCCAGGCCCTTCGAATGGCTCAGTGCCGATTTTAAGGGACCTCTTCCCTCCACGAACAGGAACACTTCCTTCCTCTCTATCATTGACGAGTACTCCTACTTCCCGTTCACCAATTCATGTCCAGACATGTCCACTTCATCAGTCATAAAGGCCCTAGATTCCATTTTCACCCTGCTTGAGTATCTCAGCTATATGCATAGCGACCAGAGCTCATCCTTTACGAGTGACGAGCTACGCTAGTACTGCTGGTGAGAGGCATGTAGGTGGAGTACTTGATCTTCCACCTAGCAATTTTGTAATTTTTGATTTTGCCTCTTTTGACATTATTAAATATGAATGAGACTGAACGCTGGTCAGTGAGGAGCATAAATTACTTACCAGCCAGGTAGACTAGCTACAACCCACGGAGGAATCGACAGGTTGAAAAGGAAAACTCCACAGTCTGAAAGGCTGCCAACTGACCCTGAAGTGAAAAGGCCTTCCCGAGTCGCGCTGGTAGGAGTCCTTTCTATAGCGCTTCATTCCATCCAGTCACTACAATGTACTGTGATCAACGCTACTCCTTATAAGTTCCTATTTAATTTTTGAAAGAAGGTTGAGATTGGAAAATACAGTCCCAACCTGGCTCACCACTCCTGGTCCAGTCCTTCTCAGGAAGCATGAGAGGAGAACAAGACCAACCACCTGGTGGAAATCCCATGTAGGCCTATGTGGAGTACCCAGTTTTCTCCATTAAGGACCTGCCACCTGCCAGAACATAGGGTCCATTGCCTCAAGTGCCCTGCGAGCCTCAAAACTCATTCTCGCCATCCCCAGTCAAGGGTTCGGTGGATCAGGTTCAGAAGGAAAGTGCATCTCCCTCCACTATTGAGCCGGGGACCCAGCCCACCTCTCCTCCCTCACAAGGGGATCAGGAGACCCAAAGAGTCCAAGGTCCCCCAGTGTTAAGGTGCTCCACCAGGATCTCCAGACCCCCGGAACGCTTAAATCTGTAAATTTGTAAATAACTGTATATTTTTACTTTTTTTCTGAATCCATATTCTCTGTTTTCATTCACAGAACCTAAATTCTGCAGGAATGGGTGAATGCAGTGAACTGAGATTCACTGGAAGTGTGCTGTGCTGATGGCTGGCCCCACCTCCCGGCTCCGTCCCCATCTGCTCACATATAACCCTGGTTTCCCGTCTAAACCCAGAACCCTTCCGAAGACTACTGTGAAACTCGACCCATAGTTATGAGCTAATCAAAGCATTTTTGCTCCCTCCAGTCATGAGAGCTTTTATTCACAATACAGCTCCCTATGTAATCATGACTGTGTGGCTCTATCTCCATCAACAAGATTGAAGATGACACCATTGTTATAGGCCAGATCTAAATAATAAAAACAAACAAGACTGAGTACAGGAAAGAGACAATTGTGGAATGAACAGCTACATTCCCTTTATACCACTCAACTCAGCAGATGGATGATCAGCGAAGTGCTGAGCAATATTAGGCTTCTGTGAAGCCAATCCAAATAATCACACAATTCCTGTGATTGGTATTTCAATTATATCTGCTTTTAACAGCTTGACCTACCTGAAATCACATTGCTGAAAGTATTTTTTTAAATTGGATAGACAGGAAGCTCCAGTGTGATATGGATAAATTGAGGGACTGGACAGATACATGGCAAATGCACTACAATGTGGATAAATGTGAGGTTATCCACTTTGGTGATACAAACTGGAGGGCAGATTACTATTTGAATGGCAATAGGGTTTGAGTATAGGAACAAGAATACCTTACTCCAGCTGTACAGGGCCTTGGTGAGACCCCACCTGGAGTATTGTGTGCAGTTTTGGTCACCTTATCTAAGGAAGGATGTTCTTGCAATGGAGGGAGTGCAGAGGCGATTCACCAGGCTGATACCTGGAATGGCAGGAATGACTTATGAGGAAAGATTGTGCAAATTGGGATTGTACTCGCTGGAGATTATAAGATTGAGAGGGGATCTCATAGATTAATCTTTCAAATCAATGACCTGTCTTCAAAAAAATCAATTAGTTTGGAGTTTTTATTTAGTGGCATAAACTCTTTTTTTAACCTGCAGTTTATAACATTCTCTCAATAAATGTTCTTGACTCCATTTGATTTTTTTCCTACTGGTTATCATTTCAAAGGATACACCTGGAACTGTACATTCCACATACAACGTTTTTCACAAAGGCAAATCATCAGTTACTGCACCCAGATTTTTTTTTTGAAAAATGTAAGTGTTTTATTTCATTTGAAATATGTAAACATATGCAAAAACCTAAAGCAAATATTGAATAACAGGCATCGTTCACTGCCTGATAACACGTACTTGAAAAGTAGCATTTTCCACCAGTTTATCTGAAATGAATCATAAGTGTCATATTCCATTGTGAGATGGTTCTTTGGAAGAACAAGGTTGCGCAGGTAATTCCAATTTATACCACTTCTTTTATTGTTTGAAAAGTGTTTATTATTTTGCTTTCAAAGCTGTGCAAATGTTGACTTTTGATATCTTTGTTTTTTTTTCTCAGAGCTGAGTTTGGAAGGAAAATTGCACCATTATTTGCAAGATTCTGGAGTCTATAATCAAGAAAGATATAACTTGTCCTTTTGAAAAACTTAATCAAAAGCATAATATGATCATTATGGTTTTCTGTAAGGTAAACCATACTTGAGGGTATAACAAGCAGAGTTGATACAGGGGAACATAGATTTGATATGTGTTTCAATTTCTAGAAGTTATTTGATAAGATGATGCATAAATATCTGGTGTGAAGTTCAAAACCTATGGTAGGAGAGAAGTGTTTTAGTGTGGATTGAAGATTGGTTTTTACAGAGAAGACATTTTAAATAAATGGGTCTTTTACAAGATGGATAGATGTATCTAATGGAATGATCAACGATGAGTTATTAAGCCACAGTTATTTAATATTTATAGTAATTATTAGGAGAAAGCAGAAGGAGTAAAATGTCACTGGGAAACTTTGATATGAAAATAAGTGGAGGAGCATGCACAAGAGAATACGTAGACTGCAACAGGATATAGATAGGCTGATTGAGTGTGTTATAACTTGTCAAACATATCACTAGAAATTAGCAGGTAGGTGCAGCAATGATCAGGAAGGCAAATTACACATTGGCCCTTATTTCAAGAGGGTTGGTGTTGACAAATAAGCATAGTTTTGTTTCACTTAGGATGATCTTACATTGAAAGCTACAATATATAGAGATTCACTTGGCTAAGAGGTTGAAATACTTCCAGTAATGGAATGGTGTTGAATAAGAGATAAGATAAGTGCATAGCAATTTCAAACTGAGGTGTGTGGGAATTTCTTCTTGCAGGAAGTAATACATCTCTATAACATTCTCCCCTACATGGGATGCGGAGATTAGAACTTTGGAGGTATTGAAAGAGAAAGCTAATACATTTTTCAAAGAGGTGGTTCCTTCATTTATACACTGGTACTGGGGAGGAGGGTGTGGTTTCTTTTTAGGGAACAGAGCTAGTGGTGTGTTCCATAGAACATATAACATTACAGCACAGTATAGGCCCTTCAGCCCTTGATGTTGTGCCGAACCATATATCCTTTCCTAAAAACATAAACACTCACTACTCCATAACCTTCTATTTTTCTTTCATCCATATGTCTGTCCAAGAGACTCTTAAATGCCCCCAGTGTTTCAGCTTCCACCACCATCCTGGCAAAGCATTCTAGGCACACACAACTTTCTGTGTAAAAAACACTTACCCCTGATGTCTCTCCTAAACCTCCTTCCCTTATCTTTGTACATACATCCTCTGACATTTGTTGATCCTGCCCTAGGAAACAGGTACTTGTTGTCTACCCTATCTATTCCTCTTATAATCTTGTAGACCTGTATCAAGTGTCCTCTCATCCTTCTACGCTCCAAAGAGAAAAGTCCCAGCTCAGCTAATCTTGTCTCATAAGACTTGTTTTCCAATTCAGGTAATGTGCTGGTAAATCTCCTCTGCACACATAGCTTTCACATCCTTCCTATAATTAGGAGACCAAAACTGAACACAAAAGTATGGTCTTACCAAAGATTTGCAGAGTTGTAACATGACCTCTCTACTTCTGAATTCAATCTGACTCTTAATGACTCCCAGCATCCTGTAGGGCTTCTTAACTATCCTATCAACCTGTGCAGCAACCTTGAGGCATATATGGATTTGAACCCCAAGGTCCCTCTGTTTATCCACACTCTTAAGTAACTGTGGTGATATGACCACCAGCCTACAGCAGGTAACGATCTCTGTACCTGCAGGAAGACCACCTAATGCGCTGACTCCACCTGGCCGGCTGTCAATTAGCTGACCTGAATATAAACCTGAGCCAATCACACCAGGAGCCACTAAGACATGAACTCATGTTCAGACTTACTGGAGTAAATTATGGTGCAGTGAGGTAGCAGCAAGCAAGCACAGACTCAGAAAAGACTGTACACAAGCTTTATTCCAGTAAAAGTCTAAACACCAGTTCATGCCTTGGTAGCTCCCCTTGTAACTGACTCAGGAGGGCCCGGCTCAGGTGTATATTCAGGTTGGCTGATTGACAGCTGGCCATGTGGAGTCAGCCCCTTAGGTGGTCTTCCAGCAGGTACAGAGATCACCCCCTGCAGTAGGCTGGTGGTCATATCACCACAATCACCATCACCACATTCACCCCTTTCTTAAAATTGAGTCCTTGTCCATGACGTGCATCATGGCATCGACGATGTCCTGCCTGATGTGAGCAAAAGCTGCTTGCGTCTCGGGGGGAGAGAAAGGTGGTGGCTTGGGCCAGTATGCGTACCTTGTCCAAAAAATGGGGAACCTACTAGGATAACAAGAAAAAAGCCCAAGGCACCTGCAGAGGGCCTTGAACATGAGAGGGATGGTTAGTTCCATTAGTGTACGCATGCATTCGGAGTCAAGACCAATGACACCATGTTCCACGATGTACCCTAGGATGGTGAAGTGGGTGGTGCTGAACATGCACTTCTCTTTGTTATAAGTGAGGTTCATCTCCTCAGCTGTCTGTAGAAATCTCTCCAGGTAGTCATCGAAGTCCTGCTGGTCATGGCCACAGATAGTGGCATCGTCCAAGTACGGGAAGGTCGCTCTTAGGTTGTGCTGGCCTACCATGCAGTCCATCTCCTGTTGAAAATCAGAGACCCCATTACTGACTCCAAATGAGACCCAGCAGAACTGGTAGAGGGGCCTGTCTGCCTTGAAGGCCATATATAGTTTATCCCGGGTTTGGATAGGGAGCTGGTGATACGCAGACTTTAAATCAATTGTTGAGAAGATCTTATAATCGATGACCATCCTCAGTTTGCTACCCGCTTTTACCACTAGGACTTAGGCTCTCCAGGGACTGGTGCTGGGATCTATTATTAGCTTCCACCAGAAGCCACCTGCCTTAATGAAGGCCCTGTCGGCCGTACAGTAGTGTCTGCTCTTGGCAGCTATGGGCTTGCAGTCTGACGTAAGGTAGTTGAAGAGGATGGAGGGGTTACCTGTAGTGTAGAGAGGGCACAGGTGGACTGAGGCAGTCGCTGGGAGGTGTGCAGTGGAGTGTGAGCGGGGGGAGGGGGCCACCAAAGGCAAGGGTGAGGCTTTGGAGGTGGTACTAAAAGTCCAGCCCTAAGAGGACTGGGGCATAGAACTGGGCCATGACCAGGAGCCTGAACCCTTGGTAGGTTACCCCCCCCCCCCAAAATGTCAATTCTTCTGAGCAGTGCCCGAGAGCTGTGATGGAGGAGTCTTGGGCAGCGAAAGCGATTTAAAAGTTTGTGGGATAGATTTTTAGTGTCTGGGCCATGTTCACGTACACGAAGCTCTCAGTACTACTGCTATCGAACAGACATTTTGTTACCTTCCCATTGACAGTGATGTCCATCGTTTAGTGCCAGGGTCCATGGGGAATGTCCCTTTTTAAGGTGGTGGATGCGAGGATCGAGTTGCTCTTCCCCAATTGATGAGGTGAATAGTGGTCAGTGGCTTCCTTCTGGGACATGGGGTGCATCTGGTGGGCAGTCAGGTATGCGCTCATGTTTGCCATGTCATCCCGTCGATATGGTGCATGCGTTGCGGCAGTCGAGGGCCGGCTGGCCCAAGATTGCGGTGCCTGGTGGACGCACGTGGTGTCGGTTCGGTCAGGCGACCTGACCGGCAGTGAAGCTGGAGATGATGTCATCTGTGTGGGTTGAAGTGACATCTTTGGTGTAGTCAGAAGTCATCCAGAGGAAGATGGCAGGACTAAGGGTGAGCACACTGCAGTGGTGTGGGTCGGTGGCTAGCTGGAAAGTGACGTCGGTGGTGAGGACAGAAGTGGTGGGGCAAGTAATGGCGTTGCTCAGTCTTCGCACATGGTGGCATTTAGGAGGGCTCCCAGCTAGTTGCAGAGGGCTGCAGCGCTCTCGATGGGCCTGAAAAGGCACACCTAGCTGAAGTGGCCTTTCTTCCCGCATCGCGAACAATGTGAGTTCCTCGCCAGGCAGCCTTTGCGGGATTGCCTGTCTGACCCACACTGGGCCCGGCAGAACTTACAGGAGCAAACTGCGCCGACAGTTGCGATCGTCTCCTCCACGTAGGGCCCTTCAGCGATCGCGGTCATTTGCATCTGCCAGGCAGGATGTTGGGGGAGTCAGGTATCAAAGACCTCTGCATTATGAGCTGCAGCCTCCAGGGAATGGACTACCTCCATTGTCCAGGTAAGTGAGATAATGTTTTCCCCCAGCAGCTTCTGTCGTGCGCTCCTTGAGCGCAGTTCTCGTATACAAGTGTCTCGGATCTGTCACTCCACTTCTCCTTCAGTCACCTCAGTCTTAGTTCAGCACGGGCGGGCTAGCTCATGCAGGGCCCCAAGATACATTTGTTGGGGGTTTGTACATGCTCTCCAGCATGGCCATTGCAGGTCCATAGTCTGTGCAAACCTTGATGGCCTGGAAAACTCATGGGCCCAGCTTGGTGCGGAGTACCATGAGTCGTTTCTGATTGGTGTTGATCAGCTCAGCCTGTGTTAGGATGATGCACTGAGGTGGCCGCAAGCAAGTACAAACTCAGAAAGGACTGTACAATAGGCTTTGTCCCAGTAAAAGTCTGAACACCATTTCAACCCTTGGTGGCTCCCCATGTGACTTGCTCAGGAGGGGTTGGCTCAGGTTTATATTCAGGTCAGCTGATTGACAGCTGGCCAGGTGGAGTCAGCCCCTTAGATGTTCTTTCTGCAGGTACAGAGATCACCCCCTGCAGAAGGCAGGTGGTCATATCACCACAGTAACTGACCATTAATCCTGTACTCAACCTTCTGGTTAGTCCTTCCAAAATGTATCACCTCACACTTATGCAGATTGAAATTCATCTGTCATTTTTCTACACAATTCTACATCCTGTCTATATCCTATTGTAACCTTCAACAACCTTTATCTCCATCCACAACTTTTCCAACCTTCGTATCATCTACAAAGTTACTGACCCATCTTTCTGTCTCTTCATCCATATCATTTATTAAAAAAAAACACAAAGAGCAAGGGTCCCAGAACAGATCCCTGTGACATTCCACTAGTCACCGACCTCCAGGCAGAATACTTCCCTTTCACTACTACTCTCTGCTTTCTTCCAACAAGCCATTGTTTCTATCCATACAACCTAGGTTCCACTGATCCTGTATCTCATGACATTTTGGGTGAGTCTCTCATGGGGACCTTGTCAAATGCTTTGCTAAAATTCATGTAGACCACATCTACTGCCCTGCCCTCATCAATTTCTTTTGTTATCTTTTCAAGAAACTCATTTAGACTTGTGAGACACAACCTTCCCTTCACAAAGCCATGCTGACTATCCTTGAGTACACTGTACTTCTCCAAATGCTCATAGATCCTATCCTAAGAATTCTCTCCATTAATTTACACACCATTGACTTAAGAGAAACCTTGTATTATCATAGAGGAATCATAGGTCATTGAAGGGAATGTATTGTCTCCTCAACTCAGATCCAATTTTTTTTTCCATCAGGTCCTCATTTGAAAATGATCAGCATTTGATAAATTAACAAGTTTATTGCATTCTACTATAGTTGTATAATCTAGTTGGGATATTTAGTTAAAGATTACGATGATCATTTGACAGATTAGTAGTAGTAATAGATTGTAAACACTCTGGCCGTGACTCCTCTAAAGATGAAGGGCTTGTTTGAGATTGGGAAATCCGATATCCCAGTGAGGTTGATAAGACTTGAATAAGAATATTACAACATATTTGCATGGCCATCAAATCTGGGTTCCACCAGCAGGAATACAAGAGTAGCCCGACAGATTTTAGTCCCTATAATCCCATATGGTTTATCAGAGCAATTTCAAGCCTGCCTGGTTTCAAATGAAGGTAGAAAATGCAACATTTTCAGTGGGTCCAGCATCATGTACAGAGAGAGAGAAATGGATTAAACTTTTCAGAGATGACAATTTAGCAAAACTGAGTGTGTGAGAAATAAAGCAAGATTAACATTTCAGGGAAAAGGGATGTCTGAAACAGAGTGGAGGACAGGAGAGGCCAGATGACCCAAATATGGGTGCTGGCTAGAAGTAGAGAGTTGGGCCTGGCAAATAGCAAAGTAGATTAAAGTTTAGAAGGGATAAACTCTGATTAGTTTGATTCCATCTGTCTGACTCCCAGAGCTGCAGTGCTGCTGGAGCTCGCTGGAGCGCCGCTCTGGCACCTCCGTAAAAAAAGGCAAAATAAACAAGCGGGCAATTGTAACTAATGGATAATTTAATATCGGCCACTTATTAATACAGGCAGGGTTGACGTCATGGAACCCTCTCCCCCCCCCCCACCTTTCCCCCTCTCCCCCTTCCTCCCGCCCCCATCCCCACCCACTGAGTGCTATTTTGGACATAAAAGGGGCCTGTTTCTTCCATGACAGGTACACTCCATTCTCGTCTACTGTTCACTCTTAATTATACAGCACCAAATACAACTTGGCAGCCACCAACGCCAGCTCTCATGAGACCTCCCTTTTGCCACTTATTTTGATATATTGGCCACCCCTGCCATAGGCGTTATTTTGCGTAGATATTACTGTGTCCCACCACTGTTACCCCAATGCCCCTCTATTGGATTTATTCTGATGCCGACTTTGAATACAGGGGATTTTACAGAAGTGGATCTTGGGGTGGGGGATGGGGAGAGGAGGTGGTGGCTGGTGGTGGAAAATTATCACTAATAACAGAAGGATATTTGATCATTTTTGGTGAGCCCTGGCACCTAAAACATTAGCACTGCACCCCTACTGACTTCTATGTTATGGCGTGTCCATATGAGCAAGAAACTGCTTTTGTCTGCTACACTTGGATCTTGTACTATCTGATCACAGATCAGCAGCTATGGAGTCAGTTTACAGCAGGCCACAGCTTGCTTCAATTCACTGGCAGCAAATTCAATTCTCTCAACTGTGAGCCAGCTCTGTGCTTGCATAATTATATGGCTGTAAATGTTTAATGTTTTGGGAGCATGGGATGGAATCTGCATACTTCCAGAACTTTTCAGTGAGTATTCCTAAGTTTATAAAGTGTCTCTGAGGCCTTAAATTACCCTCAATGGATGTTTCAGACAGAGATCTATGAAGTTAATAAGGTGAGCTCCTCCTTTTCATTTAAATGCTCACCCCAATCTCTCTTGTGTGCAAGAAGTCAGAAAGGAAGAAAATCTTTGCAATGCCTCGCAATCCTCTCGGGGTATCCCAAAGCTTTTGCAGTCAATGCTATCCTGTTATAAGGTAGGTAATGCAACAACAATTTGTATGCTGCTACCTCCCTCGAACAGACAATCCTGCTTGCAAATTCATGTCTAGCCTGTGACTTTCTAAATGGAATGAATTCTGGAGAATCTCTGCAGCAAATTGCTGTTCCTACTTAATACAAGCAGAAGGGGTCTTTTTAAACCATTGAGCCCATAAAAGCTTCCTGTAATATAGCGGGAAACCATTTCAGAATTTTTCCCTTGTATAAGGATGGGTTACACCTAAACCCAAAAGGGGTCAATATATTGGCAGCTAGGTTTGGTACAGCCGTCGGGTGCGGTTGAAACTAATTTGGCAGGGGGGGTGGGAACCTGTATGATAGGGCAAAGGACAGAAAAGATAAAACAGGAAAAGTTAGGTTAGGCAGCCAAAGTAAAAAATCAGAAAGAGCAAGGAGGGTGAAAAAAGCAAATCTGAAGGCTTTATATCTTAATGCAAGAAGCATTCGGAACAAGGTAGATGAATTAGCTGTGGAAATTGAGATAAACAAATATGATTTGATTGGGATTAAAGAAACATGGCTGCAGGGTGGGCAAGCCTGGGAACTTAACATCCCAGGGTATACGATATTTAGGAGGGATCGGCAAGAAAGAAAAGGGGGTGGGGTAGTATTAATGGTGAGAGAAGGGACCGACACGATTGACAGGAAGGATATTAACTCAGAAGATGCGGAACCTATATGGGTAGAACTGAGGAATAGCAAGGGGCGGAAAACATTAGTGGGGGTGGTAAATAGGCCTCCAAATAGTAGTGTAGAGGTGAGGGAAGGCATTAAAAGAGAAATTAGAAAAGCGTGCAATAAGGGAACAGCTGTCATCATGGGAGACTTTAATTTGCATATAGATTGGACTAGTCAAATTGGTAAAAATACAGAGGAGGAGGAATTTCTTGAATGTTTACGGGACGGTTATCTAGACCAATATGTCGAGGAACAAACTCGGGAGCAAGCCTTTTTAGATTGGGTATTATGCAATGATAAGGGGCTAATCAACAATCTTGTTGTACGAGGCACTTTGGGTAGGAGCGATCACAATATGATCGAATTCTCACTCGACATGGAGAGTGATGAAATTAAAACCGAGACTAAGGTCCTGAATTTAAATAAAGGGAATTATGATGGTATGAGACGGGAGTTGAGTAAGATTGATTGGGTGGTGTTTATGGGGGAGTTGATTGTGGATAGACAATGGAAAGCATTCACAGATCTAATGGAGAAATTTTAAAAAATCATTTATACCGGTTTGGCATAAAAATAAACCGAAAAAGGTGACTCAACCATGGATAACAAGGGAAATTAGAGACAGCATTAGGTCCAAAGAGAGAGCATATCAATTGGCCAAAAAAAGTACCACAACCGAAGACTGGGAGCAGTTCAAGATGCACCAAAGGAGGACAAAGGGATTAATCAAGAGAGCAAAAATAAATTACAAAAGTAAGCTTGCGGCAAATATAAAAACCGACTGCAAAAGCTTTTATAAATATGTCAAGAGGAAAAGATTGGTGAAATCCAGAGTAGGTCCTTTGCAGTCGGAATCAGGGGAATATATAATGGGGAATAAAGAAATGGCAGACCAATTAAATTCTTACTTTAGTTCTGTTTTTACAAGAGAGGATACAAATAACCTCCCAAGGATGTTGGGAAACATAGAGACTAATGCAAGGGAGGAACTGAAAGAAATCAGTATCTCTAAGGACATGGTCTTGGGGAAATTGATGGGATTGAAGGCAGATAAATCCCAAGGGCCTGATAATCTACATCCTTGGGTACTTAAGGAAGTGGCCATTCAGATAGCAGATGCTTTAAGAATTATTTTCCAGAACTCGATAGACTCAGGATCAGTACACATGGATTGGAGGGTAGCTAATGTTACCCCACTATTTAAAAAGCGGGGTAGAGAAAAAGCGGGGAATTATAGGCCGGTGAGCCTTACATCAGTAGTGGGCAAAATGATGGAATCCATTATTAAGGATGTAATAGCGGAGCATATGAATAGCAGAGAAGGGATCGGACAGAGTCAACATGGATTTACAAAAAGTAAATCGTGCTTGACAAATCTATTGGAATTCTTTGAGATGGTGACAAGTAAAATAGATGGGGGAGAGCCAGTGGATGTGGTGTACCTGGACTTCCAAAAGGCCTTCGATAAAGTCCCGCATAAACAACTGGCTTCCAAAATCAAGGCTCATGGGATTGGGGGCAAAGTATTGATGTGGATTGAGAACTGGCTGGCAGGTAGAAGACAGAGAGTTGGGATAAATGGCTCATTTTCTGAGTGGTAGGCGGTGACCAGTGGATTTGTACTGGGACCCCAGCTGTTCACAATTTACATTAATGATCTGGATGAGGGGATTGGATGTAATATCTCCAAATTTGCAGATGACACTAAGCTAGGGGGGGTTGTGTGCACGGAAGAGGGGATCAGGAAGCTCCAGTGTGATTTGGATAAATTGAGGGACTGGGCAGATACATGGCAAATGCACTAGAATGTGGATAAATGTGAGGTTATCCACTTTGGTAATACAAACTGGAACGCAGATTACTATTTGAATGGGAATAGATTAAGAGATGGGGAAGTGCAGAGAGACCTAGGGGTACTTGTACACCAGTCTCTGAAGGCGAGCATGCAGGTACAGCAGGCGGTTAAAAAGGCAAATGGTATGTTGGCCTTCATATCAAGAGGGTTTAAGTATAGGAACAAGGATACCTTACTGTAGCTGTACAGGGCCTTGGTGAGACCCCACCTGGAGTATTGTGTGCAGTTTTGGTCACCTTATCTAAGGAAGGATGTTCTTGCAATGGAGGGAGTGCAGAGGCGATTCACCAGGCTGATACCTGGAATGGCAGGAATGACTTATGAGGAAAGATTGCGCAAATTGGGATTGTACTCGCTGGAGTTTATAAGATTGATAGGGGATCTCATAGAGACATATAAATTTCTGGCAGGACTGGACAGAATGGATGCCGATGGGATGTTTCCAATTACGGGAAAATCCAGAACCCGGGGCCATGGTTTGAGGATAATAGGCAAACCATTTAGGACCGAGATGAGGAGGAATTTCTTGACCCCAGAGGGTGGTGAATCTGTGGAATTCATTGCCACAGAGGGCAGTAGAGGCAGATTCATTAAATATATTTAAGAGGGAATTAGATCTATTTCTTTAGTATAAGGGTATTAAAGGTTACAGAGAGAAGGCGGGGACGGGGTACTGAACTTTAAGATCAGCCATGATCTCGTTGAATGGCGGAGCAGGCTCGAAGGGTCGAACGACCTACTCCTGCTCCTATCTTCTATGTTTTTATGTTTCTATGTTTCTATCATAAACTCATCATCGATTATGGTCTCAGCTCAAATACGGAGCCTTCTCCGAAGGAGAATAGGGGAGGTAACAGCCACAATTCTGAGGTTCAGAGATTGTGATGGATGGAGAGACATGCCAATGCCGAACGGCAAGACATCTGAAAGAATGAAATGTAATTACATTAGAACCAATTCTATTTTCCTTCTACAGTTACCATGCATTTAAGAGGTGTTTAGGCATAAATGCAAACAAGCAGAAGATGCAGAGATATAGATGATATGCAGGCAGATGGAATTTGCCATCTGGGTCAGCACATATGCTGCAGGCTGAAGTGCCTGTGACTGTGCTGTAGTTCTATATTCTAACCACTAAATGGGGTTGGTTGAATACTTGCTCTTTTTCAGTGCGTAATAGGATCAAAATATCTGCATATCAGAGGTAACTTCTGTTCTTCTCCTTAATAATGACATAGCTTTAATATCCACCGAAGCAAGAAGCTGGGTGCTCGAGATAATGTCTCATCCAAAAGGCATCCTCTCTCACTATGCCGTACTGAATTACAATGTCAGCCAGAGTTTTGTTATCATATCAATGAAAATTCTTTTTTGGAGTCTGAACCTTTTAATTGGGAGGCAAATTCGACCATGGCTGACATATTAGACCTGAAGTGAAATGGCATGAGCTGGAGGTGCTGAAGGGATGTTAATCATAATTTTGAAAATAAAGAGATGGTCATGGAGGCTGAAAGCTGAGTTTGCACCATCATGTGTGAAATTAGATCTTTTCCAAGCAATTCGAGTGTTGGTAATAAATTACTGGAGCTGTTGATACAGAAGTGGATCAACATAGTGCTGAAAGAGCATTTGGCCCATAAGGTCCAAACCATGCCCAAGGGATAATTCCCATCAATTCCACTCCCCCATTTCATCAATCCTGGAAACTTAACCTTTTTCTCATGACCATCAACTTCCCTTTAATTCTTTTTTGCCATTTAACCAACCAGCACCTTATTGGGATATGGGAGAAGACATAAAGCTGGAAGAAACCCACATTGTGTCAGGGAGATTGCACAAACTGTGCTTGAGGTCAGGGCTAAACCCAAGTCCCTAGAACTGGGAGATAGCAGCTTTAGCTACTCAAACAATATCTTGTTGTGAACATATCCTTGTTTGGTGGCAGAAGACATCCCATCTGTAATGTTGCAAGTGCAAACTGCTGGATGGGGATTAATATGGAAGTAAGCTGCATTAATAGAATCAATAAACATATTTACTTGCCTTATTCCTGATAAAACAATGGGAAAACTAGCTGTTGGCTAAGTCCGATAAGACAGCACAGCTGCATCTGTTAGAACCTCCATCTGGAAATTGTTTGTTCATTGGTATATCAGTTGGAAAGTGTATGGGAATCTTGGCAGAAGATCTGCCTGAACGTCTAGGAATGAATGGATCTGAATGCAGTTGAGGGTAGGATGATTGATCCAGTGAGATGATGTAATGGAAGATTTAAACCGTGTTTCTTACTTTTGCAGCCTTTTGCAAGAACCTGCTTGCTGCATATGAATTAGTAGACATTATCTAAATTTACACGATGGGGCCCAGGCATGCATATGAATCAGTAGACATTATCCAACTTCCACCATGAGGCCAAAAGATGCAGTTGTCTTTTGTTGGTCGCAGACTGTCAGGAGTCCTTGAAGATAATTAAATCATTTGTTCAAAGAGATAAGATCTGAAGTAAATAACTTTTGGGTAATATAAGGCATGGTCCCACTGCTGAAGTTTGAGACTCTCCAAGAGGCGGCAACATCTCTCAGCAAGAAGAACTTCAAGATTCCAAACCGACGTCCCGGTCCAGGGAGGTGGAGAAGCTGCTACCGGCCCAGACAACCTACTACAAGTGTGCAGTCGTCGCCTCGCTTTGGCAGTTGGGACCAGTCCAGGCATTGATAAGTATAATTGGGAAGGGCTTATATATTGTAGTGTGAATTCAACTTTAGATTTAGTAATAAAGACTTATATAAACTGAACTGCTCTCAGTGTGTGTGTCTATTTTCTTTCGGTAGCTTGAACACTGTGACCAATCTAAAATGAACAAAGTGAGAGGTACGTTTACCCAAGACAGATGGACAGTCCATCCATTATTCCAGCTACCTCTGAATTTAACAGATTATCCCCCAAAGATTGCTTTAACATGTGATTAACTTCAGTGGGTTGCTTGGAGCACACCCAATTCTAATATCCTACAAGAAAATTTCTGAACAAATGAGTGGAAGCTTACAGCACAGAACCAGGCCATTCAGTCCTTCAAATCTATGCAGAACTATTTTCAGCCTAGTCCCACTATCCTGCACCCAGTTCCTATCTCTCCAATGTACGTACCTGTCCCAATTCTCTTTAAATGTCAAAATTGAGCCTGAATACACCACTTCAGCTTGCAGCTTGTTCCACACTCCCTCCATTCTCTGTGTGAAGAAATTCTCCCTCACGTTCTCTTTAAACGTTTCCCATTTCACCTTTTACCAATATACTCTGGTTTGTATCTCACCTACCCTCAGTAGAAAAAGCGAACATACATTTACTCTGTCCTGTCACTGTAACTCCCCTCCAGCCCCAGTCACCTCTCTGTAACTCTAATTTCCTCCAACCCCTGTGCCACTTGCAGTTGCTGTAACTCCCTCCAGCCCCTGCTCTCCTCGCTGTCCCATTAACTCCCATCGAATTCCTCTTCCTTTTCCAGTCATTGTGACTCCCCTCCAGTCCCTCCTTGAATCAAACAAGATTGAGTTTTTCTCTGGCTATTATTCTATCCATTTTCAGCACCAATTATATTTAAGTGGTGAATATGTGCTGATTCTCAACTTAAGCAGTTTATGGACTTGGGCATTGGTGTGTGAATAAAGTCAGCAATAAGTGCCAAATTCGATTTCTGCAAACTAATATGCGAAGGCCACATTTATTTAGTTACAAAGTTTATAGGCCACCATAAATCTTCTATATTTCCTCCACTTGAATATATCTTTTGACATTATAATATCTTCATTTTACAACTGTAATAATTAAAATAATTTCAGTAGGCAAATTGCCCCAAACTTGTTTCATGAACCATGTGTTCACTTGAGCTAAAAGCTCTAACCATTTTTAAAGTATCCATAACTATGATAATTATGGTTTTGGACTATTTTTGTCTGGTTAACAATCATTCTTCAAAATATAGAACAATTGGAAATCTTTCAGAAGTCATTCAAAAATCTCTTGTCCTTCAATTATTGTATTGAAAAGCCATTTTCTTAGAGACTGAATAAAACAAACAAAATTGCTTCTCAGCAGAGAAAAAAAAAACATTTTAACTTTGATGCTTTTGATTGTACCACTGGCAAACAACAAGTTCTAAAAGCTATTGCTGTCAATTCTAACAATGAATAAATTAAATGGTTTGTAATAAGGTATTTTGATCAGAGAACGTTGCACGATTTGAGTGAATCCTGGACAGTCACAAGGACTACATTTCTTGTGTTTCAATCTATAACCAGAGCATTTTTGTGGAAATGGGTGCTGAGTTCTGATTTTCTGATTGCCTTCAACCAGTGGTTTTCAAACTGGCCCGCTAAACTCACATTCCACCTGAACTAATCCATATGCCATTAGTGAGTGCCTTGTGATTAGTAAGGGATTGCTTAAGGTAGTATGCAAGTGGAAAGAAAAAGTTTGGAAACCATTGTTTTAATTGTACCTAATTAACTCATTATGTGCACGGTTTCATAACTACAAAGGAAATCGACCAATGACAATTTTTCTCAAGCAAAATATTTCAGTTGTAGTTGGGTCTAGAGCAGTGATTCTCAACTTTCCCTTCCCACTCACAAATCACCTTAGTAAATCCCTTACTAATCACAGAGCCCTTATGGCATAGGGAATATTTAAAGTGGAATGTGAGTTTAGGGGGGCAGTTTGAAAACCACTGTCTTAAAAAATATATATTGTTTTCTCTCCTCATGGATGTTGCCAGACCAGAGTTTTTCATTGTTATTTCCTTATTTACAACATTGATTTATTTTACTCTCATGTGGAAAGTCACTATCCTTGATCCTTCAATTATGTGGAATACACTCGAAAATGGCGGCGCTGCCGGAGCCACTGAAACAGCGTGCTGAGGACCCACAGGGAGTGAAGAGCAGAGATGCAGTGCTCCCGTGGGGTCCAACCGCCCAGTCAACTGCCATCAGCTCTGAACAGGCTTTGAATGGCCAGTTAAAAGAACTGACAGCAGATTTATTTAAAATCCTACAGATGCAGCGTCTGTGCCCAAGATGGTGGTGCCAATTATTGGCAGCAGCCACGAGGGGTTGCAGACTCCATGGGAGCAGAAGACTGGAGCAGGGCACCAGAAAACAGGGAGACCATCCTTCGCCTGAGAAGGAGAAACAGAGGACACGACCCACGGTACAGTGACCACGGCGGCGGACCTGTCAGGGGGCTCTGCGGCTAAAAGACCAATGCATGTGCCGAGCTGCTGGCGACTCGAGGTTGTGGGCTGCTGGAGACTGGCTTGAAACTGGTTGAAGGGCTACCAGGTATCGGAACTGAGTTGCTAGGGGGTGCCGAAGGCGCTGAAGGGATCCTGACCATGTCGGAAGTTTGGATGTGGAACATGGGTTGCCAATGGTTTGTACTGGACTTTGTGTGGCTGCAGAAGCACTGGAGGCAAATCTACAGACCCTTGGTGACTCTGGAGGGACTCACTTTTGCTTCTCTTTCTCTGACTGTAAGATGCTCTTCAGACAATTTTTGCCAATGGAAAATATGTCAGCCTTACAGCAGGCAAAAGTAATTTCATGTAATATGACACAGTTTTATTACAATGACAATAAAGTGAATCTTGAATCCTGTACAAGCACCAGTCACTGCTAGTGCCATGAGCTTAATCCAGACATAATTACAGGGCACCAGAATTACAAGCATTGCATTGAATGAACTGAATGTGAATCAAATGCTTTGTTTTACATGCTGTCCAAGCAACTCACCCTATAATACAGCAGGTAGTGAAAGTGTAGCAAATAACCAAATAAATAACTTTGCAAGAAGTAATAGTCAAATACTGTAGGTTGCAGAGACAAGTACAAAAACATAATTCAGGAAAAAAAAAAGAGTATAATTATAACAGACTGTAATAGCTGCTTTCAGGTGGAATCGCCTGGAGAATGCGACTCCAGAGTAGGCTGCAAGTGTCTGTGAAGGGATGTTCAGGTGGCAGCACTGAAAGAGGTGTTCTGCCATCTGAAAGGTCTGAAGCAGGGAGAGGGGCCACAGAGCCCCTCCTGAGTCCTGGCAGGGGCAAAAGTCTGATTGCTCATCTTCCCCACTGCCTGACAGCCCCCTCCTCGCTCCCTGGCATCCCTCTCCCCGCTGCCTGACATCCGCCTCCCCGCTGACTGACAGCCCCCCTCCTTGCTGCCTAAAAGCTCCTCGCTGCCTGACAGTCCCCCAGCGCAGGACTGCGGGGCTGGGGCAGCTGGCGGGATAGTTGGGGCTGGGGCGGCAGGCAGGGGAGTAAGGGGCAGGGGTGACCTGCATGGGAGTACGGGGGTGGGACGGCTGGCAGGGGAGCACTGGGCTGGGGCGGCTGCCCCTGAGAATCACGACTTATCAAAAGCTCTCACCTTTTAAATTTTGTGGGATTTTGTGTGCGTGCGCAAGCGCCATATTCCCCTGCCTCCCGCCCAAGAACTGTACTCCCCCGCCAGCCACCCCAGCCCCATAGTCCTCCATTTACCATCCCAGCCCCATAGTCCCATACCGGGGGACTGTCAGGCATTGTGGCGGGTAGGTGTCTGCAGCGGGGCCGTCAGCGGGTCTCCAGCTGACTGTCAACAGCCTGCCCGCTGCTAGGCACCTGAAAGCTGCTAGCAGCTTTGCCTGAGCAGCTTTCAGGTGCAATGGGGATTCTTGGAGCAGGATATTATATCTACAGGAGAAGGGTTAGGTAGGTAAACCTCCTGGCCGGGTTCTCACTGTCAGGTGGCCACCCGACAGCCACATAGGACAATAGGCTGCTTTACAGTCGGGTACTGTGGCCACCTGAAAGTGGCAAGTGTAAGGACATCAGCTTCTGTCAATATGAGAGACATTCCAGAGTCTTCTAACAAGGCTTTTTCAGTTGCATCCTTTGCTAAGAATGTGCCTGAAGCAGCAGAAGTGGCCCTTTGAATTGCCATTCAGGTGGCAGCGTTGAAAGCTGCCGGGGTGCTGAGTTCTGGAGTAATGTCCACACCAAATTTGATGATGCTGAGTGGAGGAGACACTTTCGTATGTCGCGTGGCACCTTTCACCGTGCTGGAACTCTTAGAACCTCATCTGAAGGCATACAGATGGGACTTGCAGCGACCATTGGAGCCTGGACTTCGATTAGCTGTGGCCTTATGGTAGTATGCCACCCCTTATGAGTATCGATCTATCAGTACCATCTTTGGAATAGGCGTCGGCACCGTGTGCATGGTGATGCAGGAGGTGACTGCCGCCTTAAGGATGTTCCTCGGTAAACATTTAATCTCCCTGCCAAGTGGAACTCATCTCCAGGAGACCATTGATGGCTTCGGCCAAAAGGGATACCCAATGTGTGCTGGTGCCATTGATGGGTCCCACATTCCCATTATCACACCCAGCGTGGATGCTGCAGCCTACTACAGTCACAAAGGGTGGCATTCAGTGGTTCTGCAAGCGGTGGTCGACCACAGATTCTGGCGAGTTAAGCCTCTATTGATCTTTATCACATCACATCTCAAATGACTGTAACTTCACTGTAATTTCCATTCATGTTACAGCTTCTCAGATGTGTTTGTGGGGTGGCCGTGTGTTACGCATGCTTGTTGTGTCAACGTTCATTAACTATATTTAATTAACTATATTTCTGCATTATTGTGCCTGCAGGTGTCCAAGTATGTTGAAGGAGTGGATGAGTGGATGTTCCACCGCATCTTGTGGGTGATGCGGCACACCTCCTATGAAGCTGGCTAATGAAGGGGTTCACACAGCACCGAGTACTGGATCCGGATCAGCGAAGATTTAACAAGGCTCTTAATTCAGCAAGGATAGTGGTGGAACATGCATTTGGCTGTCTAAAAGGTCGCTGGCGGTGCCTGTCCAAGTGTCTACATATCTCTACCACCTTAGTTGCAGATGTTGTATCGCTGCTGTGGATATCACTGGCTGTGTTGTGGGTAAGGTGGGGTAGGAGGCGGCGGCCCCAGTCCGGGCACAGGGAAAGCAGCGGAGGCCCCGGCCCCGGTCCGGGCAGAAGCGAGGGGGAGGCAGTGGCCCCGATCCGGGCAAAAGCGAAGGGGAGGCGGCGGCCCAGGCCTCGGTCGAGTGAGGCAGGCGGAGGCCCCGATCCGGGCAAAAGCGAGGGGGAGGCGGCGGCCCCGGCCTCGGTCGAGTGAGGCAGGTGGAGGCCCCGGTCCGGGCAGAAGTGAGGGGGAGGCGGTGGCCTTGGCTTCGGTCGAGTGAGGCAGGCGGAGGCCCGGTCCGGGCAGAAAGAAGGAGGCGGCGGCCCCCGTCCGGGTACAGGGAAAGGAGCGGCGGCCCCGGCCCCTGTCCGGGCAGTATGGTCCGACCTAGGAGGGGAGGCAGGCCCCTCCAGCCCGGGTAAGAAACCTTCATAGGAGAAGGCCACTCTGATATAAAACCTACGACCCAAGGACCTCGCTGCCACGTACCAGCTTGCTTGGCCACGGCACACGAACCATGAGTGTAAAGGTTGGGGCCAGTACTGCGCACACTGTACTCCACCTAAAAGCTCCTTTGCGTAGGCCCGAGGACATGTCCTCGTCCTCCCCCTCCACGTCCTCCCACTCAAAAGATGCTCACAAACTCAAGCTAGCATGCTGGAACATCAGAACCATGCTAGACAAGGCTGACAGCACCGACCTGAACGTCGGTCTACACTCATCGCATATGAACTCCTCAGACTCGACATCGACATAGCCGCTCTCAGTGAAGTCCGCCTTGCAGATGTAGGCAGCCTCCAAGAACGCTGCGCAGGCTACACACTCTACTCGTCTGGCAAGCCTATGGATGAACGACGCCTATCTGGCATAGGCTTCATGGTCAAGAACTCCATTGCCTCCAAACTCGAAAACCTCCCGACAGGCCACTCGGACCGGATCATGTTCATGCGACTCCCCCTTCAAAACAAGTGACGCATCACCCTCATCAGTGTCTATGCTCCAACCCTCCAGGCGGAACCAGCAGAAAAGGACAAGTTCTACACTGATCTGCGCAACCTCATTCAACGCACCCCTACAGCCGACAAGGTTGTCATCCTTGGCGACTTCAACGCTCGCGTCGGCAAAGACTCAGAAACCTGGCCAGGAATCCTGGGCAAGCATGGTGTTGGCAAGTGCAACAACAACGGGCACCTCCTGTTGGAGCTCTGCGCAGAACAGTGGCTTGTCATTACAAACAACCTTTTTCAGCAGAGGGACAGCCTGAAGACTACCTGGATGCATCCCCGATCCAAACACTGGCACCTCCTGGACTACATCCTGGTGCGAGAAAGAGACAAACGAGATGTGCTACACACCAGGGTCATGCCTAGCGCGGAATGCCACACTGACCACCGGCTGGTTCGCTGCAAGCTCAACCTTCACTTCAAGCCAAAGTCCAGGAACAGTAAAGCCCCCAGAAAGAGGTTCAATGTTGGAAACCTGCAGTCAAACGAAGTGAGAGGAAACTTCCAGGCAAACCTCAAAGCAAAGCTTGAGGATGCAATATGCCTCATGGACTCATCCCCTGAAACCCTCTGGGATCAGCTGAAGACTGCCATACTGCAATCCACTGAAGAGGTACTGGGCTTTTCCTCCAGGAAAAACAAGGACTGGTTTGACGAAAACAACCAGGAAATCCAGGAGTTGCTGGCAAAGAAGCGAGCTGCCCACCAGGCTCACCTTGCAAAGCCGTCCTGGCCAGAGAACAAACAAACCTTCCGTCGCGCATGCAGCCATCTTCAGCGCAAACTCCGGGAGATCCAAAATGAGTGGTGGACTAGCCTTGCCAAACGAACCCAGCTCAGCGCGGTCATTGGCGACTTCAGGGGTTTTTACGAGGCTCTAAAGGCTGTGTATGGCCCCTCACCCCAGGTCCAAAGCCCACTGCACAGCTCAGACAGCAAAGTCCTCCTCAGTGACAAGATCTCCATCCTCAACCGATGGTCAGAAAACTTCCAATCTCTTTTCAGTGCCAACCGCTCAGTCCAAGAATCCGCCCTGCACCAGCTCCCTCAACAGCCCCTAAGGCTAGAGCTGGATGTGGTCCTCACCCGGGAAGAGACATATAAGGCAATTGAACAACTGAAAAGTGGCAAAGCAGCAGGTATGGATGGAATCCCCTCAGAGGTCTGGAAGGCTGGCGGCAAAACTCTGCATGCCAAACTGCATGAGTTTTTCAAGCTCTGCTGGGACCAAGGAAAGCTGCCTCAGGACCTTCGTGATGCCATCATCATCACCCTGTACAAAAACAAAGGTGAGAGATCAGACTGCTCAAACTACATGGGAATCACGCTGCTCTCCATTGCAGGCAAAATCTTCGCTAGGATTCTCCTAAAGTGAATAATACCTAGTGTTGCCGAGAATGTTCTCCCAGAATCACAGTGCAGCTTTCGCGCAAGCAGAGGAACTACTGACATGGTCTTTGCCCTCAGACAGCTCCAAGAAAAGTGCAGAGAACAAAACAAAGGACTCTACATCACCTTTGTTGACCTCACCAATGCCTTCGACACCGTGAGCAGGAAAGGGCTTTGGCAAATACTAGAGCGCCTCGGATGCCCCCCAAAGTTCCTCAACATGGTTATCCAACTGCACGAAAACCAACAAGGTCGGGTCAGATACAGCAATGAGCTCTCTGAACCCTTCTCCATTAACAATGGCGTGAAGCAAGGCTGCGTTCTCGCACCAACCCTCTTTTCAATCTTCTTCAGCATGATGCTGAATCAAGCAATGAAAGACCTAAAAAATGAAGACGCTGTTTATATCCGGTACCGCACGGATGGCACGCTCTTCAATCTGAGGCGCCTGCAAGCTCACACCAAGACACAAGAGCAACTTGTCCGTGAACTACTCTTTGCAGATGATGCCACTTTAGTTGCCCATTCAGAGCCAGCTCTTCAGCGCTTGACGTCCTGTTTTGCGGTAACTGCCAAAATGTTTGGCCTGGAAGTCAGCCTAAAGAAAACTGAGGTCTTCCATCAGCCAGCTCCCCACCATGACTACCAGCCCCCCCACATCTCCATCGGGCACACAAAACTCAAAACGGTCAACTAGTTTACCTATCTCGGCTGCACCATTTCATTGGATGCAAGGATCGACACAAGATAGACAACAGACTCGCCAAGACTTGGAAGACTACACAAAAGAGTCTGGAAAAACAACCAACTGAAAAACCTCACAAAGATTAGAGTATACAGAGCCGTTGTCATACCTACACTCCTGTTCGGCTCCGAATCATGGGTGCTTTACCGGCATCACCTATGGCTCCTAGAATGCTTCCACCAGTGTTGTCTCCGCTCCATCCTCAACATTCATTGGAGCGACTTCATCCCTAACATCGAAGTACTTGAGATGGCAGAGGCCGATAGCATCGAATCCACACTGCTGAAGTTCCAACTGCACTGGGTAGGTCACGTCTCCATAATGGAGGACCATCGCCTTCCCAAGATCGTGTTATATGGCGAGCTCTCCACTGACCACCGTGACAGAGGTGCACGAAAGAAAAGGTACAAGGACTGCCTAAAGAAATCTCTTGGTGCTTGCCTCATTGACCACCACCAGTGGGCTGATATCGCCTCAAACCGTGCATCTTGGCGCCTCACAGTTCAGCTGGCAGCAATCTCCTTTGAAGAAGACCGCAGAGCCCACCTCACTGGCAAAAGACAAAGGAGGAAAAACCCAACACCCAACCCCAACCAACCAATTTTCCCTTGCAACCACTCCAACCGTGTCTGCCTGTCCCGCATCGGACTTGTCAGCCACAAACGAGCCTGCAGCTGACGTGGACATTACCCCTCCATAAATCTTCATCCGCGAAGTCAAGCCAAAGAAGAACTGCACAATATATGTGAGATTAACAAGGAAGACTTCCCTTCAGAGTGGACATTGTTTGAAGCAGATGGTCCTGCACCCAATAGCGCAGGGTGTCTTGTTTAGTAGGCCCATGGGCACCAGGCCATCCATTCTGCCATTATCTCCATCCTGAAAGAGTATGTCCCTGCTACCCAGCTCCCCATTTTCCACAACTAGTTCTCCTCTCCATCCTCCCCACCCATGAACCTGCTGCCTGGCATGTTATGTATTCTTGCGAATGAATGGGTGCATATAAATGAAAGATGTGACTTGTGTGCTTGTCAAAAATTTAATAAAATTTTATAAAAGACATTCTTTGTGAAATCACACTGCTTCATATATATCTGAGGTATATATCGCAACGTTAACATTTCACATCATTCTTAAACTTGAAGTAAACCTTGGAATGGACAAATAACAGTGCAAATCCACTCCACACTTGAACACAGCAGATCAAACACTCAAACAGTAAGCACAACAAACACCACCACCCGGCACCATAGCATCTCACTGCTTAATGTATCCATCCTTATTCCACTTATGAGGGGCTTCACGAACAACAAAAATGAACAGTGAGTTACCAGCATTAAGGATGTTTATTCCGACACAAACCTCATTCCAGCATTGAGAGGAACGAGTTGGTGGGGGGGGGGGGTAATTGAGGAACCTATCCTGGACCACAGCATTTCAGTCATGCCAAAGTGTCCACTACTGTGACTCACTGGTGTGGAATAAAATGGCATGCTGGATGGAGGGGCCAGGAACATGGGATGAGGTTGACCATATGACTGTGGGAATGGGGATGGGGAGGCCTCCATTCACATGACCAATCTGTTGAAGATGATTGACTGGCTGTCCATTGCGGAGTTCAGTCCCCGCAGAGAACCTGCAAACTCAGATACTGACTTGACATGCTTCTCCATTTCAAGGCAATGCGTTGCTTCCTCGTCCTCCCTCTGGTCGGCAAGCATGACTCTCTCGTGCTCCAGCACCTCCTCTGCATGCTAGCGGTCTCTCTCACTGTCCTCCCTGTCAAGTGCCAACATCATCGCCTGCAGCTCCTTCGCGAGAACCTGACCCTCGGTCAGTCATTGGCACTTGCGTCTGGGACCAGAAGCTGTGGGTGGAAACAGGAAAAGTGCATCAGCATTGGACTTCTCCATAAACACAACCTCAATGCTACTGTACCTGTGTTCTCTGTTGAGAGTGCCGCCTTGCCACTTCCAGGGACAGTGACCTCTGGGCTTCCTCTCTCGAGGGCATCCAATTCCATGGCTGCTGGGTCCTTGGTGGTGGTTTCCTCCTCCATTGCCACTGGGTGAACACTGAGATCTCTCAGGGATGAGCGCTGGGGATTCAGGGGTCACCAGAGCACTGGCTACACTGAAGGGAGTAGCTGAGCAGCTAGCCCCCCAGAGAGTGTGGCACTGGTCAAAGTACTGCCACTCCTTGCGCCCATTGCCACTCCTCCTGTTGTGGTCCAGACTGCATGGAAATTCTGCCTCATGCTCTTCAGCTTCGTAACCACCTAGTTTTTACTGCGGCTGTGCCCTTGTGCAGTGAGCACTCCAGACAGCCGATCAAATGTGGGACCATCCCTAACTGGCCCAGTGAGCTCCCTTTCCTGGGATTCCTGAGTCAGATGGTCTAGAAGCAGTGTTACCTCTTCTTCAGACCAGTTACAAGCCTTTTTTGGAGCCATTTTTTTTCAAATACACCATTTTTCTGCAATGCTGACACAAAACCACTGAATCTGCACTAGCCTGCCTGCACAATGTGCTTCAAGATTCACTCCAGGCGTCTCAGACTGACGATGTCACTACCACGACAGCAGCCCACCCCTTTGACAGCCACTTTCAGATGGCTGGGGGAGCCACTGTGCTGCGCTGATTATCCCTCTTGGAGGAGGGTCACTAAGCTCACCTCAAAGGCATATTCACGTGGCCTCCCCACAGCCGCATATTGCCAAAATATGCAGCTTTGCATGTGGGGCAATTGGCCCACATGAAAGTGCCTACAGTCAAAAAGAAACTTTCCTTGACTCATTTCAGTTTTTCAACAAGAATCAGAAACCTTTGGTTATGTTTTTGAAACCTTGTTTTATGATAAACATGTCAAAGAATATGCCATCAGATGTAATGCCATTGCATTGTAATTAGAAGACCTGTACTTTTCAATAACTTGAGTTCAAATAATACTATGGCAGTGTTGGAAACCTCCTCTGAGACTGGAGACTGATGTCCAAATTGGAAGAGCTGAGCCATGACATGGTCACTGAAAAGCCTGAACCTAATAGGAGAATGACTATGCACCAAAAATCTTCCACCCCAAACCTTGGCAATCCCTTCTACCAGTCAGAAAACGTGGTGCTGAAATATACAGGCATGGGGACTTATCCTGGGAATCCTTGACAGTAATTCCAGACCCATGAAATCAAGTCCAATTGGGTAAGGAAATCTACCTCCCAAAGTGAACAAGCTGGTATCATTGACCCTCGCCAGTGGGCTGATATCGCCTCAAACCGTGCATCTTGGCGCCTCACAGTTCGGCGGGCAGCAACCTCCTTTGAAGAAGACCGCAGAGCCCACCTCACTGACAAAAGGCAAAGGAGGAAAAACCCAACACCCAACCCCAACCCACCAATTTTCCCCTGCAACTGCCATGTCTGCCTGTCCCGCATCGGACTTGTCAGCCACCAACGAGCCTGCAGCTGACGTGGACATTTACCCCCTCCATAAATCTTCGTCCGCGAAGCCAAGCCAAAGATACCACTAAGAATGTATCTAAAGTTATGCGTGCAATCTGGTCCATACTGGTAAGACAATGAAGTTGCTGATGAGTCGGTGCTTGTCTGCACTGAACAAGCATTGAAAGAATGTAGTCCGGTTTAGGAAATTGCCAAAGTAGGTTGGGTCGTATAACTACTGAACACACTGGCTAAAGGATGTAAATACTAAACTGGATCTTTGGCAACTAGTGAATGAACCAGCAGAAGGAATGAACTGATGTGACCTTGTGATCATCCCATCTATCCTTGGTAGATGCAAGCCAATGCCGATACAATTTTTAGAGGCACAGTTACAGGTTCTTCTGCCCTATGTGACCATGCTTCCAAAAATAAATTTGTATGACAATTAACCTGAATCCTGTATGCCTTTGGAGTTCCCTAAGAAAACCCATGCATGACACAGGGAAAACATACAAAACCAGGTTGTTGGCACTGTATTAGTGTCGCTCTAATTGCTGCCTTAACCGTGCTGTCCTGAAGAAATCTGAGGAGATTTGAAACCTCATTTAATATTCTATCAAACTTCTACAGGTGAACTGTGGAAAGTTTCCTGATTGGTTGCATCACAGCCTCATTGGATCATTGGAGTCGCCAGCAATGAAGAAGGTAGTAAACGTAGCTAAATCCATTACGGGCTCTGTCCTCTCATTCACTGTAGACATTGACGTGAGGCGCTGCTTCAAGAAGGCAGCCAACATCATAAAGTACACCCATCTCCCTGGTCATAACTTCTTCTCACTGCCACCTTTAGGTAGAAGCTACGGAAGTCTGAAGTCGTCAACATACAGATTCATAAATTGTTTTACCCAATGGCTATCTGGCTCTTGAATCTCTCCTTACTGCCCAAATAATGCACTTCCCCTTTAGTGCAAAAGACCTGTGCAAGCTATTGAAATGTCATCTTTTTCTTGCACTAGCTGCACATGTGAATATTTTGTACTTGTATGTTTATTATCTATTTTTATACGGGGTAATTTACTGATTTAATATATACTTCAGTATCTTTTTCGCAAGAACAAAAGAACATTCTGCCTGCAGCAAGTAGGCATATTGGTGAGTATATTCATTACACTTGCGTATCCGACAATAAACTCATTATCATGAGAAGATCATGACCAAAATTCTATTTTTATATCAGGGGCACCTTCTATCATTTTGTGTCATCCTACAAACATACTAAATGGGACAGATGCAGAATAGATCTGGCTATTCAAAGCTGGACATTGATGAGCCACTGTGGATCATCATTAATGTCAGAAATGGATGACATCATGGCCTGGCATATTCCCCTCCTGTAGGGGAAGGAATCAAACTTAAGTCAATGATGAGCACAGAAGGGCCTCTGTGATCTGCATCAGACACAGCTGAAATAAGTAGCAATTTTGGAGAGCCTGCACAGATGATTATATATATTCATAGAGTAATACAGTACAGAAACAGGCCCTTGACCCAACCTGTCCTTGGCAATCAAGTCCATTTGCCTATGTTTGGTCTGTATCCCTCAACACATATGCTGTTCATGCACCTTCCCAAATGTTTTTTTTTAAATAAATATACTTGTAAGGATCTCTGCTATCTCATCTGTCAGTTTGTTCCATATGCCCACCACCTTGAGGGAAAGCATGCCCTTTTAAATCCTTCCTCTCTCACTTTAAAACTGCACCCTAGTTTTAGTGAGAATACCAAAATGCTGGAACAAGTCAGCAGATCTCACAGTGTCCATAAAATGCTGGAACAAATCAGCAGATCTCACAGTGTCCATAAAATGCTGGAGCAAGTCAGCAGATCTCACAGTGTCCATAGGAGGTACATGCATACATATATATATATATATATATATATCTATATATATATATATATAAATATATAAACCAACATTTTTAGGCCTAAGCCTTCATTGAGAAAGGCACTAACCCAAAACTTTGTTTTATATCTTTACCTCATATGTGCGCTAAAAGACCTGCTGAGTTCCTCCAGCATTTCTGTGTTTTCAATACAATCAATGCATCTGCAGGCTTTCATGTTTCACCCCCCCCCCCACCTAATTTTAGAATTTGCAACCCTGGGGAAAAATGATCATGGCTAATCATCTACATATTTATAAGATCACTCCTTAGCTTCCTTCACTCCATGGAAAACAAGCCCAGCCTACACCAACTGTGTCACAAGCGTGATTGTCAGCACATACTAATCAACTAACTGATCAGACCCAAGCTTTTCCATCCTGTCATATGCTGTCATGAATGGCAGTGAACAATTAAGCAGCCAATGGGAAGTTGAAGCTTCTAACATATTCCTAACATCAATGATAGTGGGTTCAGCAATTGAGCATTGGACACAAGGCTGAAATATTTGCACCAGGTTCAGTCATAAATGTCAGGTAGTAGATCCATCGCAAACTCCTCCTCTGATCTCTACCATCAAAAAGTCAGGTTGCAGTCAATTCATGTGATGTTAGGAAACAGTTCAGAATGTTGGTCACAGAAAAGGCCATAGAACCTTTACAGACTTCATCTTGGCTGCTGCTCCAGAACTAGTTCTCGCCATGGTTCAATACTAACACCTTTGCTACAATGTGTAAAATTGCCCAGATTAAGTCCTGTTTATAAAAAAAAAGAACAATTCAATCTGGCTAATTGCCACCAAATCAGTTCAGCGGAAAGGCTTTGTGGTGTAAAGCAGGATCAATTTTAAAAATGTTAATAATATAGAGATAGCTCTGATGTGGGTAAATCTTGCTAATTGCCACCTAATCAATAATCAGCAAATTAATAGAAGATGTCATTGACAGTGCTATTAAGCAACCCTGACATCAGTATAATCAACTCACCAATCTAGTCTGGGTTTCAACAGAGCCTCGCAACTCCTGAACATTACAGGCCATATACAAGCTTGTACCAAGGAGCTGAATTTGAGAGTTGAGGTAAAAGTGACTGCACTTGCCATGAATGCAACATTGATTGACCACGGGATGAAGGAGCATTGGTAAAATTTAAGTCAAGGGGCATATGTCATGAAAAATGGATGTGAGGGTCATTCACTCCAGCTCCAGTGTGTAAGGACTAGCCATCAAACTGTTGAATCAATTACCTTATTTCTATCGTAAGGTTAGAACTAGAGTCATTCAAAAGCTAATGTGCTATGTTCAATTTCATTCACACCTCTTCAGAAAATGAAATCTATCCAACATTTGGGTTGTAAATGGGAAATAACATTCATGCCACAAAAATTTCAGGAAGAGTCTACAGAAGTCTATGAGAGTCTAAGTAGCAACCTTGTTCAATGGCGTAATCTACCATCAAGATTCCAAGGTTTCTTTTATTGTGATGCAATAATTCATTAAAAATGTAACCTACATGATAAACTTTAACTTATGTCTGTCATAAGACAAGCCAAGAGTTGTCATGAGCTTGGCACCCTTAACAATAGCTGAAAGAGAAGCAAAGAGGAAATCCCTTCTGAGTCACAGTGCACCCCTGCAGCCTCTGCAGCCCCACAGACTCCTGTTCAATTCATTGGCAACCTGAGGTCCAGATCCAAACCACCTACACGATCAGGAAGCCTTCAGTGCTCGAGGACTTTTGGGAAACCTTCTTGCCTTCAGCACCCTCTCAAGTCCCGGTTCCAATTCTTGGTTCCCTTGAGCCAGTGTCCAGCAACCCATGTGAGTTCCCTGACCATAAGTGACCTGTTTGTTATTATGTGTATATATAAGAATTGCAGTTCCCAGCATGCAATGTGCCTGGTTGGACAGAAACCGGAAGTGACATGTGACTGGGTTGGAAGTGTCTGAGTGAGTAAGAGAAGAAAATAGTTCATAAGCATGTATAAATTAAGTCCTCTCACACCAATGCATTGTACAGGCAGTCTAGCCGATACTGGAAACTCTTCAAACAGATATTATTGAGAAGCTAGTGGAATGGGTGAGACCAATGGAAAACAGAAAGCATCTATGTTTCTGCATGTTATGGGAGAAGATGTCTTGAATATCTAAATTGATGAGACATCTTTAAATTGGACACTCTGATGACAAAATTTGAGGAGTATTTTGTTCCAAGTAAAAACATCATGTTTGAGAGATTCAAGTTTTTTTTTCCCTGTGACCAGAAACAAGGTATGAGCTTTGACCAATATTTAGCCAAGCTTCACACATAGAGAAAGTCTTGTGAATTTGGAGAGACCACAGAAGCACAAGTTAAGGAGCTACACAAGATAGATACAACAGTTAAGAACTGCACAGGATACACACAACAGTGCATGTGATGAAAATAGAGAAGCAGTGCACCAGGAGTTTTCCAAAGCTACAGCAAAGTGCTAAGCTCAAATGGCAAATTCATCAGGTGCAAAGGTAGACATATTCCAAAGATGTGTCCTGCCTAAGGAAATTCCGGCTATAAATATGGGAAGAAGTTTAATTTTGCAAGGTGCAGTGAACTGGAATTCACTTTCTATGGGTAGATAAGATGGGTGACCACTCCTCTTGTCTCTACCCCCATCAGTTCCAATATAAACCCTGTTTTCCCACCATACCTCCAATTTACATGATTTATATTAATTGTAAACTAATAAAAGCACGTATGTGCTCCACACAAGTCTCCAAGTACTATAAAACACGTTAAAATTTTATTAGCTTAATTTTGAAGATGGGATAGAAGCCCTATTGAAGCTAGGCTGTCCCCAGAGGCCCTGGAAGAATTCACCTATTGGCTGGAGTTCTTCCAGTCTTACCTAATGGCCACTTGGGAAGACTTCCACTCCAACAGCCTCCGGAGATTGGCCCTCCACTTCTGAGTCGGTCCCAAGGGATACACAGTCATTTGAGACTGCGTGATGTAAGAGACAGCCATTGAAAACCTGAAGGCCCATTACGTGAGGCCTCAGAATGACGTGCTGGCGAGACACTGACTTGCAACGTCAGCAATGACCAGATAAATCGCAGAGCGACTACGTTCTGGACCTATGGGCACTGACGAGAAAGTGCCACTATGAAGTGGTCTCAGCCCAAGTGAGAGAAGAGCAAGTCCGGGGATACACTCATGGCAGGAGTGAAACAGTGCAGTGCGACTGTCAGAAACAGTGGACAGATCATTGATAGAATGACTTCAACTGCATTTAAAAGAAAGAATAGCTGCATTAGAGAATAAGAATATATCGAAACGAGCATCTGAACTCTTAAGAAAGCAATTTGAAAAGTCTATTTATGATAAGGAATTAGAAAACGCAAACCATCTTCTTTCCACTACAAAGCTTAAAGGAGCCGCCACACTATCAGAAGACGAACTGGCATCTATGTCGCCCAATGCAGCAGCTCTGGGTAAGATTGTGAAGCCTGGAATGATGCTCACAGAGTAGTATAATGAAGTATAATGAGGCCCAAGATCAATTACTATTGGCAAAATAAGGAAATAAGTGAGTGAATTAATAAATTGTGAAAGAAGTGGAGATGAAAGCCCCACTCTAAAGTCTGAAGCATATGAACGTGTGCAAAAATCTGTGGCAAACCTCTCAGCTAAATTAGAAGACACCTGAAGGAAATTCACCATTTACAAAAAAATGGAGCGACGAGGTGAATAAGCATGCTTCATTACTCATAATATTGAGGAACTGCAAAAGCAAAGTGAACAGCTACTGGTGACTGTTTGTGAACTTGTTGATGAACAGGAAAAGGATGAGCAGGAAGAAAACCTCTTCACGGATTTCTGAACTAAAGCTGATTCTTGCCGATGCCCTGAATGAACTTGAATGACTTTGTAAAGCATGAAGTCAACTGGTGGAAAGAGACTAACCACAGAACGTAGAAAATTTTGTGCTAGTATTGTGTTAGTGTTTTTTTTTTATTTTTTTATATAAAAGGGAAAGATGCACTATGTGTGTAAATAAGAATTATATTTTCCAGCATACAATCCACACTGTTGCCTGGAAACTAGAAGTGATGTATAACGGGGGTTGAAGCAGTTGAAGCAGTTGAAGTTGGTTGAGGCAGTTCAAGGAAAATAAAGTTGGTTAGGTGTTAAAGCCATGTAAAGAAAAAACATAACAGGCCACACTTTGTGTGGTCCCATCAACTGCTGAGCCTTGTAGGGTAATATCCAATTATTCTACTTTTCAATGGTGGAGAGGGGGTGTTTTGTCCATTTCTGGTGTTTTGCACCCCCAGTTCACTGCTCCCCAGAGTCTGCAACTTCTCGTGGTTGCTGCAGAACAAAGGCACCGCCAATTTGGGCACAGGCTTGGCAGTTGTAAGATTTTACTTATAAACCCCATCAGCTCTTTTAACAGGCTGTTTAAACCCACTATATAGCCGCTAGCATTAGGTTTGAATGATTGAACCTTTTGGGGCAGTGCTATGTCTCCACTGTCTGCTCTCTGGGCCTGCACCATTGGCAGCTCTGCTATCACAGCAGTTCTTAAATTACGTGGCTTCAAAAGAAGTTTAGGATCTTGGAAGTATTTTGAAAAGAAATTCTGAGAGCTGTAATTGCCTTGTCCTTTGAAGTGCTCAAAATAATCCAAATTAAACAATGCTTTTGGTTCTTGAGCTCGATATCCAAGATAATGAATCCATTCTACCCAATGCTCTTATGCTCTTTCAAATAGTTTGACAAATGTTCTTCAAGATGATAGCTCTTAAGGTGGAATAGAAAACCCTTAACAAATCACTTTAGGAATAATGCTCCAGCTATTTTCATTTATTTCACTTTTCCTCCCTTCTTCTTGTTTTCACTGTGATCCATCTCCATGGATGCATTTATAAAATGTTCTTAATATGCCTTTATTAATTGTTAACTTTATTGAGACCACTACAAACCTTTTGAGGACACATATCTGTTTCAGTCCTTTGAAGATTCGCAATAGAAACACAGAAACATAGAAACATCGAGACATAGAAGATAGGAGCAGGAGTAGGTCATTCAACCCTTCGAGCCTGCTCCGCCATTCAATGAGATCATGGCTGATCTTAAAGTTCAATGCCTTCTCTCCATAACCTTTAATACCCTTATACTGAAGAAATATATCTAATTCCCTCTTAAATATATTTTAATGAACCTGCCTCTACTGCCCACTGTGACAATGAATTCCACAGATTCACCACCCTCTCGGTAAAGAAATTCCTCCTCATCTCGGTCCTAAATGGTTTGCCTATTATCCTCAAACCATGGCCCCGGGTTCTGGATTTTCCCATCATTGGAAACATCCCATCTGCATCCATTCTGTCCAGTCCTGCCAGAATTTTATATGTCTCTATGAGATCCCCTCTCAATCTTCTAAACTCCAGTGAGTACAATCCCAATTTGTGCAATCTTTCCTCATAAGTCATTCCTGCCATTCCAGGTATCAGCCTGGTGAATCGCCTCTGCACTCCCTCCATTGCAAGAACATCCTTCCTTAGATAAGTTGACCAAAACTACACACAATACTCCAGGTGGGGTCTCACCAAGGCCCTGTACAGCTGCAGTAAGGTATCCTTGTTCCTATACTCAAACCCTCTTGATATGAAGGCCAACATACCATTTGCCTTTTTAACCGCCTGCTGTACCTGCATGCTCGCCTTCAGAGACTGATGTACAAGTACCCCTAGGTCTCTCTGCACTTCCCCATCTCTTCATCTATTGCCATTCAAATAGTAATCTGCCCTCTGGTTTGTATTACCAAAGTGGATAACCTCACATTTATCCACATTGTAGTGCATTTGCCATGTACCTGCCCAGTCCTTCAACTTATCCAAATCACACTGGAGCTTCCTGACCCCCTCTTCCGTGCACACAACCACTCCTAGCTTAGTGTCATCTGCAAATTTGGAGATATTACATCCAATCCCCTCATCCAGATCATTAATGTAAATTGTGAACAGCTGGGGTCTCAGTACAGATCCCTGTGGTACCCCACTGGTCACCGCCTGCCACTAAGAAAACAAGCCATTTATCCCAACTCTCTGTCTTCTACCTACCAGCCAGTTCTCAATCCACATCAATACTTTTCCCCCAATCCCATGAGCCTTGATTTTGGAAGCCAGTCGTTTATGCGGGACCTTTTCGAAGGCATTTTGGAAGTCCAGGTACACCACATCCACTGGCTCTCCCCCATCTATTTTACCTGTCACCATCTCAAAGAATTCCAATAGATTTGTCAAGCACGATTTACTTTTTGTAAATCCATGTTGACTCCATCCGATCCCTTCTCTGCTAGTCATATGCTCCGCTATTACATCCTTAATAATGGATTACATCATTTTGCCCACTACTGATGTAAGGCTCCCCGGCTGATAATTTCCTGCTTTTTCTCTACCCCCCCTTTTTAAATAGTGGGGTAACATTATCTACCCTCCAATCCATGGGTACTGATCCTGAGTCTATCGAGTTCTGGAAAATAATTCTTAAAGCATCTGCTATCTGAATGGCCACTTCCTTGAGTACCCTAGGATGTAGATTATCAGGCCCTTGGGATTTATCTGCCTTCAATCCCATCAATTTCCCCAAGACCATGTCCTTAGAGATACTGATTTCTTTCAGTTCCTCCCTTGCATTAGTCTCTATGTTTCCCAACATCCTTGGAAGGTTATTTGTATCCTCTCTTGTAAAAACAGAACTAAAGTAAGAATTTAATTGGTCTGCCATTTCCTTATTCCCCATTATATATTCCCCTGATTCCGACTGCAAAGGACCTACTCTGGATTTCACCAATCTTTTCCTCTTGATATATTTATAAAAGCTTTTGCAGTCGGTTTTTATATTTGCCGCAAGCTTACTTTTGTAATTTATTTTTGCTCTCTTGATTAATCCCTTTGTCCTCCTTTGCTGCATCTTGAACTGCTCCCAGTCTTCGGTTGCGATACTTTTTTTGGCCAATTGATATGCTCTCTCTTTGGACCTAATGCTGTCTCTAATTTCCCTTGTTATCCACGGTTGAGTCACCTTTTTTGGTTTATTTTTATGCCAAACCGGTATAATCGATTTTTGCAATTTCTCCATTAGATCTGTGAATGCTTTCCATTGTCTATCCACAGTCAACTCCCCCATAAACACCACCCAATCAATCTTACTCAACTCCTGTCTCATACAATCATAATTCCCTTTATTTAAATTCAGGACCTTAGTCTCGGTTTTAATTTCATCACTCTCCATGTCGAGTGAGAATTCGATCATATTGTGATCGCTCCTACCCAAAGGGCCTCGTACAACAAGATTGCTGATTAGCCCCTTATCATTGCATAATACTCAATCTAAAATGGCCTGCTCTCGAGTTGGTTCCTCAACATATTGGTCTAGATAACCGTCCGATAAACATTCAAGGAATTCCTCCTCCTCTGTATTTTTACCAATTTGACTAGTCCAATCTATATGCAAATTAAAGTCTCCCATGATGACAGCTGTTCCCTTATTGCACGCTTTTCTAATTTCTCTTTTAATGCCTTCCCTTACCTCTACACTACTATTTGGAGGCCTATATACCACCCCCAATAATGTTTTCCACCCCTTGCTACTCCTCAGTTCTACCCATATAGATTCCGCATCTTCTGAGTTAATATCCTTCCTGTCAATCGTGTCGGTCCCTTCTCTCACCATCAATACTGCCCCACCCCCTTTTCTTTCTTGCCGATCCCTCCTAAATATCGTATACCCCGGAATGTTAAGTTCCCAGGCTTGCCCACCCTGCAGCCATGTTTCTTTAATCCCAATCAAATCATATTTGTTTATCTCAATTTCCACAGCTAATTCATCTTCCTTGTTCCGAATGCTTCTTGCATTAAGATATAAAGCCTTCAGATTTGATTTTTTTCACCCTCCTTGCTCTTTCTGATTTTTTACTTTCGCTGCCTAACCTAACTTTTCCTGTTTTATCTTTTCTGTCCTTTGCACTATCATACAGGTTCCCACCCGCCTGCCAAATTAGTTTAAACCACACCCGACAGCTGTACCAAACCTAGCTGCCAATATATTGACCCCTTTTGGGTTTAGGTGTAACCCATCCTTCTTGTAGAGGTCATGCCTTCCCCAAAAGAGATCCCAATGATCCTTTACACCAGCCCCTCAGCCACACATTCATTTTTCTTAACCTTCCATTTTTGTCCTCAGTTGCACTTGGCACAGGTAGCAAACCAGAGATCACCACCCTGGCTGTCCTATTTCTTAGTTTCTGTCCTAGCTCTCTGTAATCCTTTTTCAGTACTTCCTCCTCTAGATATATCCTCTAGATAGGCTTTACATTGACAACACTTTTCCTCTCTAAAACAGACCATATTATAGTTTATTTTTCCCCACAGGCCTTGATTATTCCCTTTTTATTTCCTCCCAGATATTATTTATTTCCATGAAATCAAGATTCCTGTTTCCTTGACTAAAATTCTATTATTTTCTTTCATTTCAAAATATTTTATTGAGTTTAACATAACAATTCATATACAAAATATTAAAAAACAAGGCAAAATAATAACATATACATAACATAGAATTAAAGTAAATACACAGTATGCCATATTTTAAATTTCATCCTTTATTATTAACTGTGATTACCTGTTAAAATAATTATACAAATAAATCAATTAAATACTATTATAATAGATCACATTATATCTTAATAAGATCTACAAAACAGGGATGTTATACAGGATCATTAAAATTGAACCAACAAATCCACTTATTTAAAAGAAAAGAAACTAAAACTAATCTACCTCCACCCTCTAATCAAGTTTACAAGAAATACAAAGATAGATCAGGTCGCAACCTCGAGAAGACAAATTGTTCAGCCCTAGAACACCCAAATACTCAAAAACTTGTAATTATGATTATATTAAATAAATGGGCCTTATACCTTGTCAAACTGAAACTTTTTACATTTAATACTATTCCTAATTTTGTCTAAGCTTAGATATGACATTACATCGTGTAGCCATTGTGCATGAGTCAGTGAGAGTTCATCTTTCCATTTGATTAAAACTGCTTGTCTGGCTCTCAATGTACTAAAAGCTAAAACTTTTAACTCTTGAGATGCCAATAAAAATTTATCTGGTTCACACAAAAAAACAAATCATGCAGTTAAAAGGCATGGATCTAATTTAATCGTAAAAATCGTTGACAAAGAATTAAAAATACTCTGCTAATAATATTGTAATTTAGGACATCCCAAAAACATATAATCAGTAAGGATTAAAAAATGTTACACTTTTCACAAAATGGATCAACATCCACATAGAAATGTGCTAATTTGGTATTATGTATAGCAACTTAAATTGTAATAAACAATGCCTTAAACAAAATGAGGATTCATTGATCAAACTAAAAATGGAATACCAATCCTTATCTGAAAAAGTTATATTAAGATCACGCTCCCAATCATTTTTAATCTTAGCCATTGAGGTCAATCTTAAATTTAATAGATCAATATAAATTCTATGCATTCTAAATTTCCGTTTAAAATAGTTTATGATCAGTTTCAATATGTAGAAGTCACTATTACAAAAAGTTACAAGAATCTTATGAAATAAATTTTATAGCATTACTTAATCAAATTAAAATATTATCGGGATGGTCACCACTTTCATCTACAATGATTGGACACATTAATTCAGTTAAAATGAACATCCTACCTAAATTTATGAATATTTTTGAAGCCTTACCAATTTTTATTCCTAAATCTTTTTAATTCATTAGATTTGGTTATTTCTTCATATATATGGCAGGGAAAACAATCACGTATAAATAAAGCCCATTTTCAGATATCTATTAAGAATGAGGGAATGTAACTTCCAAATTTTAGATTTTATTACTGGGCAATTAATATGCTCAGTTTACTTTTATTATTGAAATTTTGATAAATTAGCAAGTCATCCTTGGTCAGAAATAGAACTGAATTTCTCTAAGAAATCATTTATGTTAGCAGTTTTAGGTTCTGCTTTACCTTTTTTTCATTTTCTACTTCAACACCGAATCCAATAACAAGAATTAGATTGAGAATATGGGCTCAATTTAGGAATTTTTATGGTTGTAATATTTTTTCTCTGACTAGTTCTATTACAGAAAACCATTTTTTTCTGCCTTCATTATTAGATGAAGCCTTTAATGAATCGTATAGATTTGGTATTAAACATTTTATGGATTTATTTATTCAAAATAACTGCTTCTTTTGAACAATTGTCAATTAAATTCAAGCATTTTTTTGAGATATTTGCAAGTTAGGAATTTTGTTCAGTCTAAATTGAACACTTTTCCTCGAATTGCAGATTTAAATATTCTTGATTTAGTTTTGGATTTACAAATTCCATTATTTTTTTTACCAAGTAAATGATCAGCCACTTCCACTATGGTCCTGATTTAATTTGGCTCTTGGTTACACAACTCATATATGTGCTTATGAATCACTTTTTCATACTCTTGCTTTTTCCTGTTTCTGCAATCTGTTTAAATGTGAAAATCCTCTGAGAATTCTAAGCTCCACTGAATTTAGCTATTTTTGCAATCAAACAACCTTCAAAACATACAGGTTAATACAGGTAAATTGAGTGTAATTGTGCAGCATTGTTTTAAGGTGTCGAAGGCCTTCAATCATGCTGTAACATTTTTTTTAAATTCAGTAACTCCCAATGCAAATCACACCACATTAAATTTGTTGACCATTGTTGACAATTGTGGCCATAGCTTCAGGTCTCAAAATTCTTTGCTTTAGATTTTTCTATCTCCATTATAACTTTTTTTAAAAATAGAGTGGTATCATGTTAAGGAAAATGCTGCTACAACATCAGCAGTGAGTGTACAGGAGGGAGATAGATCAGCTTGTTGAATGGTATAACGACAACAACCTTGCGCTCAGCATCAGCAAAATCAAGGAGATGACTGTGGACTTCAGGAGGAAGACAGGGGAACATGACCCAGTCCTCATTAGGGACTCAGTAGTGCAGAAGGGCAAGAACTTTAAATTCCTTGGCTGAAACATCTCTGAGGATCTGTCCTGAGCCTCCATATTGATGCAATCACAAAAAAGGCTTATCAGCCGCTATACTTTGTGAGGTGTCTGAAGAGATTTGATAAGTCACTTAAAGACTATCATAAACTTCTACAGGAGAGCACTCTGTCTGGTTGCATCACTGCATGATATGGAAGTACCACTATCAGGACAAGAATAAACTCCAGAGGGTTGTTAACTCAGTCTGTAACATCACAGACACCAGACTTCACTCCAGCCGGGACATCTACATGAGGCAGTGTCTTCAAAAAGCAGCCTCTATCCTCAAAGACCTCCACCACATAGGTCATGTCCTCTTCACTCTTCTACCATCGGGGAAAAGGTACAGGAGCCTGAAGTCGAGCACTCAGCGGCACAAGGACAGCTTCTTCCCCGCTGCCATCAGAGTCCTAAATAATCACTGCCTTACTTTTCATGCTCTATTATTTCTATTTTTTTATAGTAATGTGGTAAGATCGTTATAATATGAATGTTTACACTAAGATGCTGCCACAAACACCGAATTTCATGACTGGTTCATGACAATAAATTCTGATTCTGATTCTATTCTTTCTGATACTCTATTTGAACATATTTGTAGAATTTCTGGACAACTAAAGGAACTTGCCTCCTGAAACGTTGCTCTAACTCTTGAATATGGTAAAGAATAAGTGTTCTGATTCTAGTAAACTTTGCAGAGGATAGAATTAGATATTAGAGTTATAATTTCTTTTTTAGTTTCTTAACAGCATTTTATCTTCCACAATGCAAAAAAAGTCATTAAAATATTTTATAAATGGAGAGGAAATGGAATAAGTTGAGAAGAAAGCCTGAAAAAGTCAAGTCAGCTCATAAATTTTGCAGGCAGCACCTTCAGAACTGACAAAAATGACTGAGGCAAGCCATTAACATCAGGTAATAGGTGATTAAATATTGATAGATGCAATAGAACGTGAAGTTAGCAGCTCAGGACCGAATGATGTGGATTCATTTTAAGATTTTTGGTTTTATCTTTGGAGACTTAGAACACATCAATGTCTTTGAATCCAGAATTCAATTAAGAAAAACTTGGAGAATTCATTTACATGCATATTATGTAGAGAGTGTATTTTGGTTATTGGCCCAAAGCAAGTTTGCTTCCTGTGTTTGACTCTAAATGTTTTGGTATTCCGGAGAGGCTTCCATAAACAGACTGCAGCAGCAATCATAAAACCCTATAGTTCATATCAGTTCAAGCTCTTTCATTTCCTAGTGAGTAATTTTATTTGGAAGCTTTTGACATTGCATTCTCATTACTGATGCAGAACATCATCTTGAGACAATCACTTTTCTTTTGACTAGAATTTTAAGTTTTGTGATGTAATATGTATGGAAGAAAACCAAATATCTCTACATTTCTTCCATTTCACACTTCCTGACTGGAGCACATATTAACATTAATTAAGCTGAATTTTATTCTGTTCTTTGTTACTCAGATATGACTGCCCTCTGAGAACACTCCCATCAGATACAGTATTCTGCTACTGCAACAAAAATGTTTGTTCTGTGGAGCATTTGTAATGCTAATTGGTGTGTGTAAGGGCACACTGAAGCCACAGAGCTATGTATCATCTGCTCTGGATCATTTATTGTTACAAACAATTATAAATCATAGTGAAGAGACTTCAGTTGATATGTAAAATGTGCTGATGAGTGAAAGTAACGTGATTAGGTAATATGAAAGGCAAGGCAATTATATTCAAGATTATATGAATACATTGAGGAAATGGAAGGAGAATGATAGATCAAGTTTAAACTTGGTTTATCAATAGTCAAGATTGTGCCGTAGTGCAAAGGGTGAACTGCCCTTACTTTAATTTCACAATTTCCTCCAGTATTTGCTTAACTTGTTGTTGTTTATTATTCAGTTTACTTCTACAAGCTGCATTTTCTGCAGACTTCTCCATGTGGAAAAGAACTTGAATGGAGCAATTCACATTCAAAAATATCAGGAAAATACTGCACATAGTTACGTGGAACTAAATTAGTTTTTACCAGTTAATTAAACTATAGTTAATGCTGAGGAAACTACCAAGGCTTTGAAATATTAATTTTGTTTATTTATTCCTTGATGACCATTACAAAATAATGTTTTTTAAATGATTATTATCTTTATGTCCTCTCAGTTTTTTGCTGTAATCACAATTCTCCATTAATCTAAGTCCTGCTTATAAAGTTAATGGAATAAACTATCCATTCTTCCCCTCATGTTGGAGCATTCTTTAGTATAATTGGCAGTTCATTCAGCTTGATGATGTGACAGTTGCTGAGTGCTGAGAATACCAGTGGCTGTGGGCAACAGATATAGACATCAGCATCTTATTAAGGCTAGTTTATTTTTAGACCTGGACATAAAGTACAATTAGGCCCAAGTTCAACAGAGGACCTCTATGGGAGCCAGCATATGGATACAAATATGAAAAAGGAACACTAATGCATTTACTTTCTAGGTCTGAGGAGATTTGGCAGATTGTTGAATACTCAACTGCAGGCATATTGTTGGAAACTGATTGTTTGCATTATGGCCCTGTTTGGTAAGTTAAGAGTTCAGGAACACAGAAAGCAACAAACATTGCTAAATCCATCATAAGCTCTTGCCTCCCATACATAGAAAATATATATGTGAAGTGCTGCCTCAAGAAGACAGCCAGCATTATAAAAGACCCCATCACACTGCTCACTTCATCATTTCACTGCTACCTTTGGGAAGAAAGTATTGAAACTGGACGTTCACCTTAAAGAAAAGTTTTGTTTCAACAGCTATCAGACTCTTGAACGTCCCCTACAACCCTAATCATAAATTACTCGAACATTACAACAAAAATGTCTGCACTATTTAAAAAAAAATTTATTGATTTTAATAAAGAAATGCAAACAAAAAGGGTACAATTCAATAAGATGCTATGGACAGTTACATAATTATCTTATTCAGTTGTGTGAACTAAGTAAGATATTCTGTATATCACTAACATACATAAATTGTAAATCATATCCATAATTCATATTCTAAATATATATTTTTTGATTAAAAAAAACCTCTAATTATATAAAAAAAAGGAAAGAACAAAATAGCAGAGGAGAAAATCTCAAACCCCTTATCTAACCTCATTGTCAGATATTATATATGACTGGTATTAAAAGAAAAATTAAGTTAAAAGGAATGTGGAAAATATACAAGTCAAACAATTTAATTACATTGGAGTAAAGTTCTAAAGTAAGATACTGAGTCATAAATGATGCCCATAACTTTGGGAATCTTATATCTGAATTATTAATTGAATAATGGATCTTTTCCATGTTGAAACAGGACACAATGTCACGCCACCACTGATCACGATTAGGTGGGGCAGCATCCTTCCATTTAAGTAAAATCACACGCCTCTCTCAAAGAGAGGCAAGAAACGGTGCGACTCTGAACCAAAGATAAAGACGAATCATTCCCTCCTATTGTATCAAAGAGGGCCACCAAAGGATCTGCATTATTGAATACGTTTTTTTTTAAATATTTCTTCAATGACTGTAACTGTGTTGAATTATTATCTATCTTTTATATTTGTGATTTACTGATTTTTTCCATATGTAATTTAATATATACTATTGGTGTTTTTCTTTTGCAAAGTACCTGTTTATCTGCAGAAAATAAGAATTTTGGCACCTATGTAGATTGTACTTGTATGTCTGACAATAAACTCATTATCATTATCAAGTTATGTCATGAATACATCTGATGATGCAGCTTGGATAATAATAGACAACTATTGTTGCATTTTCTTTTCTTCCTTTCCTCATCACCCTGAAGAGAACAAATCTACCATGAGCTACAGTATGCGCAACCATGCACTATCCTGCACTTCTGCATCAGTTGTGAAAACCATCAAATCTGCTGGACAATTCTGGGCTGATCACTTTAGGAGAGGAATAAAAGTCTGAGAAAAGACAGATGAGATTTAGAACCATAGTGGACTACAGCATAAAAACAGGCCTTCTAGTATTTTTATTTCTGCTTAGTCCCATTGACCTGCACCATTTCCTTCCGTACCCCACACATCCATATACCTGTCTATTTTTTTTAATTAAATGCCAAAATTGAACCTGCATTTACCAATTCAGCTGTGTTGCAAAGAATAAAGTAATCTTCACCTGTTTAACTTTTCCCTGTAACTCAGTTCTTTAGGTCACAGCAACATCCTTGTTAATCTCCTCTTAATTGAATAATGGATCTTTTCCATGTTGAAAAAGGACACAATGTCACGCCACCACTGATCACGATTAGTTATCAGTGTAGTTAGCTAACCAAAATTGCAGACAATTCTCCAAATTTGGCTTCACCAATGTCTTATATAAATTCACCAAAATATTTATATGAATGAGTGTGTGGTGAGGTTACACAATTTTGTATTTGGTCACTTAACATGTTATAATATGATCACAAATCAAAGCGTCACGAGTGCTACAGCATGGAAAAGATTCAAGATTCCTTTCTTGAATCATAGTACAGTACATGTAATATTACACAAAATTGCCTTCTGCCTGCCATAAGGCAGACAAAGTGTCACCATTTTTGTTGCCTGGCACCTTTTACAGTGAGAGAGAGAGCCAAAGAGAGTCCTATCAGAGACACTGAGTGTTCATGGATTCATCTCCAGCACTCCCACAACCTTTACAGCCACACAGACTCCTGTTCAATTCATTGGCAACATGAGCTCCAGATCCAAACCTTTAACACAACCAGGAAGCCTTCAGCACCCAAGGCCATTTGGGACACCTTCTTGCCCTCAGCACCATCTCGAATCCTGGCTCCGATACCTGATTCCCATGAGCCGTTTCCAGCAACCTGTGTGTTCTTTCAGTAACTGAGCCCCTCGCTCTCTGCTGCATGAATGGCCCTTTAGCCCTTTCTGATCAGGCTAGTCCCATTTGCCTGCATTCAGCCCATACCTTCTCTCAATATTTCCTTTCAATATATTTGTTTAAATGTTGTTTGAATTCCTCTACAGTTTGTTCTTTCTATTTTCCACACTCTTAGTAGAAAAAGGTGCCATTCACACCCTTTTTAAATCCTTCCTCTCGCACTCTAAATTTCTGCCCTTGAGTTTAAATTCACCTATTCTAGGAAAAGTGCTATGAATAATTTATCTATCCATGTCCTTCATGATTTTATAAAACTCCTTTAGGTCCTATCTTAGCCTCCTATGTTATAGCCTATCCAGCTGCTTCTTCTATTCAAACCCTACCCCCAATATCCACCCCTCTCCCATCCTTGCACACTTCCCAGCTTAATGATATCCTTCCAATAGCTTGGTAACCAGAACTGCACTCAATACCCCATGTTCTATCTCTCCAATATCCTGCAGAGTTGTCACATGATGTCCCTTCTCCTGCATTGAGTTTGAATCTCCTGCTATCTCTAAGGAATTTCTACATTCTCCTGATGGGTTTGTTCCAAGTGCTCTGGTTTCCTCCAATGTTCTAATGACATATAGATTGATTGTAGACATTGGTATATTTGGGTAGTGTGGTCTTGTGGCCTGGAAGGGCATGTTACCGTACTGTCCTCATTTAAATTTATACTGGTCCTCTGAAGGCTCCTGATAAAATGCCACTTCTCCATTCACAAGGAGAAGGGGGTGCTGGATGCATATATTATTGTTTCTCCAGGTGATTTTTGAGAATCATTTCCTCTTTTAGCCTGGTACATTGAATACAGTGGTTCTCAACATTTTTCTTTCCACTCACATACCACCTTAAGTAATCCCTTACTAATTACAGAGCACCTATGACATCCTAAATCTACCCATAGTGTCCTTTCTCCTCTTTGTTCACTTTATTTGCCTTTATCAATTCACCTCCCATTGAAGATGTCAATGACTAATTTGTAATTTCCTGAGAAAGAAAAAAAAAGATATCTTATCTATCTTAAATGGGCAACCTCATATTTAAATTGTAACTCCTAATTTTAAATTATCCCACAAAAAAAAAATCACATTCTCCACATTTATCCTATCAAGACCCCTCAGGATCTTGTACGAAATCATTGCTGAGTCAGAATTGAAAGTAGGTTGTCCATGTTTGAGTGTCTTATCTTAGGAATGCCAATAACGCAGGCTGCTGTATCAGAACAGACTGAATGTAATTAAAATCTCAGAGCTGGAAATGTTGGCAGGGGAGATGAGAATCAATCAGTGTTGGCTCAATTTCCTTGCAAGTAGATTCAAATGATATTTGAGACCTACTGTAGCACTGGTATTACCTCTTCAGTGTTTTCAGGAAACTCCTGAGGTAGTCCAAGTCTCAAAAGCATACAGGAAGGGAGGGATAACTATCAGCTGGTGGATCACCCATTCTCAATCTTTTTTTCTATGCTCAAAGTTCATGGGCTCACTTCTTTGTGAAGCAGTCTATTATTTGGTTTCCTCCAAATTTCTCTCCTATTGACTACATAAAAGTAAAACATTAAAAAATATTTAGGATTTCATTCTGTGCCTCCCTCCTTTAAATGTGCTGTGGTCCACAAAGGTGGGGCGGGGGGTTGGTGTAGAGCTGTTGTAGATAATGAACTTTGTATTGGGTTTAGGTCTTTACCAACAGTAGTCTTTTCTTCTGGTGACCAGAGACTGTGCTAGCTCTTTGAAGACAATAATGAATTTCATCATCAATATTTCTCTTCACTGAGAAGCGGCTAATGAGATATGGAAAGTAGTCTACTTTCTCCAGGATCTAATTGTGGACCTTGATAGTCTGGCTATGTATGAGGTTGTGCATTGGAAGCTGAGAACTGGTATTATGTGTGAGGCCCATTATTTTACATGCATCAGTGAAGGAGTTGGTGATGATCTGAGCCTGATCTCTGGACTTGCTCATGCACAAGTGAAATCTGAATGTTTCAGTTCACTGAGCAAAATGAAATCAACATTGGTTGATGAGTTCCCCATTTGCCTTGAGGTTTGTTTCACTTCAAAAAAAGGAATACTCCTGGAGATAAGGTGCAATATTGAAGCATATAAGTTGCAAAAACAACATTCAGGCAATGTTGTTGTCTTGTTTGACACTAGTTTATAGTAAGAGTGTTTCAGCAGATAAGATAAGATAACAGCATGAATTTCATCAGGTAATAGCTATACAGTGGGGATGGAATTGTGTCATCATTCAAAGAATGTTCCACTGTCCCTCTCAATTGTCAGAATTAAGAATTAAAAGTTTCTATGAAGTCAAAACTATAGTTAATTTTGGTGGAGCTTTAATGATGATCCTTTCTGACATTTCCTGTTCAGATAGAATGGGAACCCCTTCAAATTATCCCAATTGAATATTGACCTGATCTTCCTTGAAGGAGGTTACATTTAAAGCATTTAAAAACACTTCAACCATGCCTCTACACTTGGCACGAATATCCTCCACTCCATCTCATAGAATACTACCTGGCCCAGTTCCACTTCCACTGCAAACTGGTGATAAGTTGAGACTGCCGCATGCTAATTAAAAACAAGGCCTTGGAAGCAGGTGATTTTCCTGTGAAGTTTTTAAACTGCAGAGTTTTCCCACAAATTCAAAACCATGTCTGGGAAGAAGAGAGATGCTAGGGTACCCCAGAGAATCAGAGCAATTCTACTCGTGGAGAGAACACCATTGTTCTCTTTCAAAATTCTGCCAATTACATGTAGTATCTTGAGTTTATCTTGAACTTTGCTTCTTCAGTGAATCTACTCTTAGACTGGCTGTCAACAATTTAATTGAAAAGATTCAGAGCTTTTGTCTTCTTGCCCCTTCAATTTCTGCTTTTGTGGAACAATAATTAGCTTTCCCAACAAAAATGTAATCTTTGTGCCATACTAATTTTCCATAGATCTAATTTCAAGAAATTTGTTTAAGAAATACCTTTATTTCCCTCATTTTGTTTGACTGCTTTGATGGAAGTTTCATTTTATTGAAATTGAATCTTCTGTCTCTAATGAAATATTCCAGAAAATAGAGCTTTCGCGGAGAAGGGAGTAGCAATACTAAACAGAGAAAGCATAATAACATTTGCAATATGTGATAGTACAGATCTATCACCAATGTATATAGTGTATATAGTTACTGTATCTAGACTGTGCTTACAGCGATTGGCTGAGAGCTTAGCCACGCCTATTGTCTGGGCCTTAAAGGGTTGTGTCCCTAGACTGGTCGGCCACCTGTGAAGAGCTCCTGTCTTTTGCTAATAAAAGCCTTGGTTTGGATCAACAAGTCTTTGGTTCTTTCGACGAGCTCTACACAATGTGAGTGTCTCTCTAAATGGGTTCCGGTCCCAACATTTCTTTTTTTTCATGGTTAAAAATTCCTCTGTAATACCATTCATGGTATTGTGGGAGAATGTTGAGAGTTTGCAGTAAGTGATGGAAAATCTGGCAAGTTTATTACACATGATTCTGTTATTTACCTTGTTTCCAAACAAACCGCATAACCAGGCCCATATTTTACACCCGTGTCTAAATAAGGACATCTTTCCAAGCAACTGTAACTGAAACCATTTGAAACTGGGTCAGAATCTGAGATTAAAACTTTTGAGGAGAGAGTAGCAATATTAAACAAAGATAGCAATATATCATTAAAACATAAGTAGAGAAAGGTTACAAATAGAATCCCTTTGGATTCAGCTGAGAAGAGGCAAGGGATTGGTAAAATTAGTGGAAAATGATTTGTACCCCAGAGCAATGGAACAAAAACCATAGAGGAAATGTGTAGACAAATTATCAAGGCAGGTGTTAACAATTGTTATTTCAGGAGATTCTAATTATCTAAAATTAGGCTAATTAAATGTTTATAATGAGAAAGGGGAGTCTTTTTTAAAATGCATGGAACCTTTTGTTTAATATGCCAATGTTCCAAACAAGATGTGAAGCATTACCTCAAAAAATCAACTTGAGAGCTGAAGGGGATTTCCAATGTCAATGTGAAAGACGATTTAGGCAAAGCCCACAAATGAGACTGAAGGCATTGGGTTAAAGTGAAATAGCAAGTGATATTGAGGGAAATTTATATAAAAAAACACTAAATAAAACAACATGTGAGTAATGGGACTCATTTATGCAAGAAATTTAAAATTCCAGATTATAGTCAAGGGGCCTTGTTTCCGGAGTAAAGGTATTAGAGCAGGCAGAGAAAATTTTAAAGTTTGAACCCAAGTACCTTTGTGCCAGATGATCAAAAGAAAACAAGGAAAACTGTATCAAAGGTTCAAAGCTTCCTTTTATTGTCACATAATAATACATTAAAAATGTGAGATACTTGATATATTTCAATTATTGTCTGCTGTAAGGCAAACAAAGAGTCACCATGAGGATTGGCTGGCACCTTAACAATAAGAGAAAAAGAAGGAAAAGAGAGTCCTTCAGAAACACTGAGTGTCTGTGGATTCACTCCCAGCACTCGTGCTGCCTCTACAGGTGCAGAGACTCCAGGTCAAACCACCTGCAACCCAAGTTCCAGATCCAAGCTGCTGATATGACCAGGATCCCTTCAGCTCCTAAGGCCCCTTGGGAGCCTTTTTTTAGCCCAGCATCCTGTTGATTCCTAGTAGAGGTACACAATCATTTATCCAGGCATCTAAAATCCGTAAAGCTCCAAAATCCGGAAAATGGGGAGAGAGACGGCAACGTGAGTTGGGCGGGTGATGGCGGAGACCAGCAGTGCGAGTCAGGAGGGTGAGGGGGGAAGACCGGCAGCGCGAGTCGAGCGGCTGAGGTAGTGGGGAGATGGCAGTGTGATTGGAAGGGGGTGGGAGTGGATATGGCAGCACAATTTGGGTGGGTTTAATTCTCTTTCCGAAATCCAGAAAAATACAAAATTCAGAACACACTGTCCCCCAAAGGTTCTGGATAGAAGATCGTGTACCTGTATCGATACCTGGTTCAAATGAGCCAGTCTCCAGTGGCTTGGAGCCTGTGTGTGTCCTTCAACTGCAAGATGCCAGCAACCCACAACCTGCGCAAGCCTTTCGACTGCAGGTGTCGAATATCCCACAGTTTGTGCAGGCCCTTCAGCTGCTGAATCCCTGCCATAGTCACTGTCCTGTAGGGTCATCTCGTATAGTTGTTCTTCTCAATGGGGAATGTTGTTTTCCTCATTTTGGTGCCCTGTGCCAGTCCACTGCCCTCTTTGAGTCTGCCCAGCTCCTGCACAGCCATCATGGGCACAAACCCTGTGGTTGCAGGATTAAAAAAAAACATCCTTGAAACCTTTAACAGGCCATTTAAGACCAGTTCAGAGCTGTCACCAGTAGGACCAGATGGTAGAACCCTGCAAAGCAGCACAATGTCTTCGCTCATCGCTTTCCCAGGTCCACACCAGTTGTAGCATTGTCATCACTCAGAGGGTGGTGGGTGTGTGGAATGAGCTTCTGGCCGAAGTGGTAGAAGTGGGATTGATTTTGATATTTAATGAAAAATTGGATCGGCATATGGATGAGAGAAGCGAAGAGGGTTATGGGCTGGGTGCTGGTCAATGGGACCAGGTGGAAGAAGGTGTTTGGCATGGACTAAAAGGGCCGAATTGGTCTGTTTCTGTGCTGTGATTGTGATATGGTTGTATTACATTACAACACCTTTGCTTCACTGACATTTTCTTTTACCCATTTATAGATTCAAGTAAAATGTGAAGAAATCATGAAATAAAATTAACCAGAGAACTTTAAGAGTAATTGAATGAATGAGGACAATGTTTATACTTTTTAGTTTTAAAGTGAAGGTAATCACACATATATAAGGTGCTCTCTAAGTTACTCTCTGAGTTTGCCTAAAGTGCATTGCAATACCTTGGGCTATCAAGGGAGGATAAAAAATGGTCAAAAATGATCCTGATCATTTTTCCTGATCTGTTTTCCAGACTTTTTCAATCAAGATTGGGCTCTAGATTGGTAGAGCACTGAACAATTAGTTGGACAAGTTTTCTGATAGTTTCCCAGCCTGCTCGGTGCATGACCATTTGTATGGATGGTTAAACCAAACTATTATCACCACACTGATGTCAAAGGGGTTGAAGGGAGGGTGTGAAATGGAAGATCAGGGGTATGCACCTGTAGCCAGCTAATTTGATTGCTGCAGGGGAAGCTGGAGGGCAAGACTCTGAGGAGTGATGATATTTATAATTACTATTTGGTTGTTTCATCCATCTTTCACTGATGGGTTTCCCCATTTTCCCAAGTGTACAGCGAGATTCAAATATACTAGTTTTTGACTCTTGACAAAAGAGAAAATGGTGGAGGGGATTTTCAAGCCAAAATCTGTGATCTATTCTGCATACTTAACTCCTTCACTTCCTCCCCTATTTCCTTCTATATCTTGTTATTGCAGTTAATTTCCTGTCTATGGTCCATCAACATTCAGAAGTGCTGCACCATTAAAACTACATTAAGGTCTAGTGTGGCCTTAACAAGGTCTGTTACGGGAGTAAAGTAAAGCCTTTGGTATCTGGCACCTAGGGGAATTAGTAGATGCTGGATAAGTGAATTTGCCGGTGCTTGAGATTGGCGAACTAACTACGCGCTAATTTTAAACTTTTGTACTTTTTTACTATTTATTTCTCTGGTTGCTTAACGCTGCTGGTTGTTTGAATTCAGGATAACAGGAATTTTACTGCAAATTGATTTTGATATTTGCTTATATCCAAATAATTTTAAAATTAGTGCAACACCTTTAAAGGACTAGCAATCGGGACCAGGGATTAAATCGCATGATTTCTTTAAGAAGTTTGTACATTCTCCACATGTCTGTGTGGGTTTTCATCAGGGGCTTTGGTTTCCCCCCACCATTCAAAATGTACCAGGGATGTAGGTTAATTGGGTGTAAATTGGGCAGCATGGACACTTGGGCCGAAATGTATGTCTAAATTTAAATTTATTTCATGTGTTGCAAAACAATGCCTCATATTTAATAAATATTTTATTCTTTTCACTAGGTTTCTCATAGAATGGGAGTTAAAGGAAATAACTTTTTTTTAAAGTGAAGTTCAGAGGTAATTACACCTTATTGCCAATTATGTAAGGAAAAGCATGAAGAGATTAGATGTTCCACGGCTCAGACATTTGCACAATATGTGACCTGGATTAAAAGATGAGGAATTGTTTAAACCTGAGGGTAAAAAAAATGAAATCGATTTGTGATGATGCGTGTGATACTTAAATAAGAATGACAATGTTTTTAAAACTATTATATCATGGTCTGGATGGTGTGAGTTTTGATGTTCTGCAGTCAAAAGGAGTATTCAGCAGCTGAGTGAATATGCTTGGGCGATAATTGGAGAAAATTACCAGCATTAAAAGAGGAAACTAAGATGGGTAGAAAGCTGAGGGCTTTAATTAATGAAGGAATTAGTCAGAAGATGAGGTATCCTGCATAGATTGAGAGGTATCAGGAGTAATCAAGTAATCAGCTGTACAATAATGGTGGAAGGCTTTTTAACTTCTTTATTACATTGTGGCTATTCCTGTTGATGATGAACACAGGATGGAATCCTGTAAATTCTGGAATAGCAGTTTTCTCCATAAAAGAGTTATTTTATTTTAGAATGTGGTTTTGTAAGTCGAGAATAGGGAATGAATAAATTTCAGGTGATACATGATTATTTTATTCATCGCAAAATCATGAATATAAGGGTAGTCACAGGTAATTTAATTACCTTAAAGCAAATTAGATGATTACCTGTCATCCATTCCATTGATGTCAGCCCTCCCCCCCCCGCCCCATCTCTGACATTTGCACGGTGTTCTACCTCTTCTTTGATCCATTGATATTTTGAAACTCCATTATTGATTCTATCTTCAAGAATATAAGAATCTAATTAGTTTTATATGCATTCTGCCTGATTGAGGGGTTTTGACCAGCTTCCTAAGATTTCTAACCTTGTATGGTTTAATTTTCATCATAGTCTACTCTAACACAGCTTGAAATCATATATAATGAGCTCATACATTTTCATGATATCTTATTGTAAAAATGAATGCTGTGCCGAAATAACAGAAATAATTTAAAATCTAAATTATTCAAATTGCACCTACTTCATATTTGCTATTAGAAACAACAAATGTAGTTGCATATAATCACTGACCATTAAAGAAACACTTGTATTTTTGAGGCATGTTTACAAAGTCAAATTTTTAAAATGCACTACAGACAATGAAAAGTAAAGTTTCATGTATTTAGGGGAAATATTTATGAAGGACTGATGCAGAAATTTATTGACTTTGTTATTGTTTTCATAATCAAGTCATAAATGGAAAGAAAATATCTGAATTTTGTTCAGTACACGAAAGAAAAACAAGCTGAAGGAACCCAGAGAGTGATGCAGCATTCTTAGGAAGTGAAAGGCAAAGCAGCTGAGGTTTTGGGCCTAATCCCTTCTTCAGGATTGAGAAAATCAGTCAGACACCTGAATAAAAATTTGTGGAGAGTGGGGAAGGGAGAAAGAGCACAGACTAACAGGTGGGACGGCAGAAGAGAAAGCAGCTGAGAAGTGACGGGGGAGAAGACAGTGCTGTGGTAGCAGCAAGCAAGCAAGCACAAAACTCAAACAGTCTTTATTCAGATAAAAGTCTGAACACCCAGTTCATGTCTTGGTGGCTCCCGTGTGACTGGCTCAGGAGGGACCAGCTCAGGCCTATATTCGGGTCAGCTGATTGACAGTCCTTAGGTGGTCTTCCTGCAAATACAGAGATCTCCCCCTGCATTAGGCTGATGGTTGTATCACCACAAGTGCTAAAAAGATAGCTCTCTGATAGAAGATTGGAAGGGGATTGGGAGGTGAAGGAAGAGATAAGGGAAAGAGAGCGACTGGGAATGCAGGTTAACAGTATAGTAAATGGAGAAGTTCGATTGATGCTGTTTGGTTGAAATCTGCCATGATAGAATTTAAGATGTTGTTCCTCAAATTCATAGGTGGCCTCAAGTTTGAAGTACACGAGGCCAGGGACAAAATGTCAGTGTGGAAGTGGTGGCCACTGGAATGTTCTTGACGATACAAGAGCCTTCAACTCAATGAAATTATCTTCCAGTCTCTCTGATGAAGAGGAGGCTGCACTGGGTGCACCATATGCATTTACAGATTCACAAGTGAAGTGCCCCTCCCTCCCCCAAATAGTGGTGAGGGAGGAAGTTTGAGTGAAATTATAATACTTTTTATGGTCACAGGGATAGCTACCAAGGGTGTGATTAGTGGGAATGGATGAATGGATGAGCGAGTTATAGAGGGAGTGGTCCCTGCAGAAGGCAGAGAAGGGTGGGGAGAGGAAGATGTGCAGGAAATAGAGGAAATGGGAGTGAGGACTGTGTTAATGACAATAGAGGAAAATGACCTTTTCCTGAAAAAGGACATCTCAGGTGACCTGCAATGGAAGGCCTCACCCTGGGAGTACACACAGCAGTGACAGAATTGAGAGAAAGAAATTGAAACTTTACAAGGAACAAGGTGGGAAGATATGTAGTCAAGGTAATTGTAAGAGTCAGTTTTATAAAATCTTTACAAAAGTTTGTGTTGCACATAATAATTACTCCATCATGTCAATGTGATTATTGTGTACACTACAAATTAATTAACAAAAACTTGAGCATTACTGATACACTCCTTGGCCAGGTTCCAGGTACAGGAACAACAGGGGGCAAGTCCAGGCACACCAGCCTTAATTGGGAAATCCAGGGAGGAGCTAAAGAAGGTCAGGTAGGTTCACATTGGCCAGTCCAAACATCTATACAAATGCCTTTCACCACAAGTTTCTGCTGCGTTGGAGACAGAAAGATCAAGAAAGGTGAGAAAGTAACTAAAAATGAACCAAATGCATTTGATGGAAGTTGATGGCAAAATGGATACATTAGACAAATTCATCATGGATGCAGGAGACAGCATTAATGTAGTTGTCAATGTAACAGAGGTAGAGTCAAAGACCCTTGCTAGTGTAAATTTGCAGTGTAGATTGCTCTAAAAATCCAACAAAAAGACAACTCAGCAGTCTCCAACCAGACAGTATCAATATAGACTTCCAATTTCCATTAACCTCCTCAACCCCACCCCCATCACCGGTCTTCATCACTGTCCTATCTAAGAGCTATAATTTTTAGCCCTCTGCCCTCTCCCCTTGTCAATTCACAGCCTTGCTCTTTTATTTTCCAGACATACAACACTTTACTGGCCCTTCTGGCCCACAAGCCCATGCGGCCCCAAATACACCAATTAACTACTAATCAATCCCCATACATTTTGAAGAGTGTGGTGTTTGGGGGTAACCCACACAGGTGTGGAGAATATAAAAATCTCTATTTCTTTCTTTTTTCTATCTTTTGTTTATATAATAAATACAGAACAATGAAGAAAACAGAACAAAACTAAAAATAAAATATCACATAAACTCACCTAACCTCCTCTATTAATAAAAAGAGAATGAGCAAAAAAAAAATCTGAGCAGCTTATCCTGAGGGTTACATATATTTTGAGGCTTTTGATTCATACCGTGAATGAAAAAACAAAGCTAAGACTATATCTCATCAGGAAGAGTGAGTACATCTAATCACATTAAAAAACATTTACATCACATGAAAAATAAGACATAAAAGGTCACCATGTATCTTTAAATTTCACTGATGGATCAAACACATTGTATCTAATTATTTTTCTAAACTTAAATGGACCTAATAGGAGAGGACCTTTGAAATACTGTTGGAAGTCTAAAGTCGTTCCATTTGAATAAGATGGCTCTTCTAGCCAACAATGTAGAGAAGGCCACAACCCGTTGCACAGGAAGAGAAAAAAACCTCCTATGTTTCATTCAATCACCCAAAAGAGCAGTTATTGTATTGGGTTGTAGCTCCATCTGAAATACAGCTGAAAAGATATTAAAAAAAAATCTTTCCAATCCATTTCTAAGGATGAACAAAACCAATGTCAACGCAGCAATATCAGATTTGCAACTGTAACAATTAGGGTTAATACTAGAAAAGATACAAGACAAGTTATCTTTGTACATATGAACAGGAAGCACCACTTTGAATTGGATTAATAAATGTCAGGCACATATTGAAGATGTCTTCACCAGTTTAAGAATCTTGTCCCATAAATCCTCTGAGAGGGTCTTGCAAGTTCCAATTCCCAAGCTGTCATAATCTGTCATATATAACTCCAATTAATCCTTTCTGACAAAGATTGAATTGAAAATATTATAAACTAGATCTGGTGAATATACAAATGGAAAGTCTAATCTGTAAATATCAAAAAATATGAATTGTTTTTTCAATTTTTTTTATTTTTCACACTATAAACCATATTGACCAAAATACATACAGACATTTTTCTCTTGAATATATAGTGTCATTTTCTCCCCTTTTCCCCTTCCTTTCCCTCCCTCCCTCCCTCAGCCCCCTTCCCATTTATTAAAAGTTCAATCTATAAGATGCATTAAACCCGTTAAACAATGTCATCACTTAATAAAAATAAACAAGAATTTTTTGTCTTTTACTTTTATATATTGAGTCAGTTCATTTCGGTGTCTTCTCCTTCTGTCATTTTAGGTGGTGGAGGTTTGTGGTAGGATTTCTCTATTGTGTTTTATGTATGGTTCCCATATTTGTTCGAATATTGTAATGTTATTTCTTAAATTATATGTTCTTTTTTCTAATGGAATACATTTATTTATTTCTAGGTACCATTTTGTATTCTCAAGTTGTCTTCTAATTTCCAGGTTGACATAATACATTTTTTTGCTACAGCGAGGGCTATCATAATAAATCTTTTTTGTGCTTCATCCAAATCGAGTCCAAATTCTTTATTTCTTATATTACTTAGAACGAAGATCTCTGGGTTTTTTGGTATATTGCTTTTTGTGATTTTATTTAATATCTGGTTTAGATATTCGCAAAATTTTTCCACTTTCTCACATGCCCAAATTGCATGTATTGTTGTTCCCATTTCCTTTTTACAGCAAAAACATCTGCCTGATACTGTTGGGTCCCATTTATTTAACTTTTGGAGTGTGATGTATAGCCTATGTAACCAGGTATATAGTATCATGCGTAACCTCGTGTTTATTGTATTTCTCATAGTTCTGGAGCATAGCTTTTCCCATGTTTCATTCTTTATCTTTATGTTTAGATCTTGTTCCCATTTTTGTTTAGGTTTACCGTTTGTTTCCTCATTCTCCTTTTCTTGCAGTTTGATGTACATGTTTGTTATAAATGTTTTAAGTATCATTGTGTCTGTAATCACATATTTAAAATTGCTTCCTTCTGGTAACCTCAGACTGCTTCCCAATTTGTCTTTCAAGTAGGTTTTCAGTTGGTGGTATACAAACATTGTATCGTGAGTTATATTATATTTGTCCTTCATTTGTTCAGAATATAATAATTTATTTCCCAAAAAACAATTTTCTATTCTTTTTCTCCCTTTTCTCTCCCATTCTCTGAAGGAAAGATTATTTATTGTGAAGGAGATTAGTTGATTTTGTGTCAATATTAATTATGGTAGTTGATAATTTATTTTATTCCTTTCTACGTGAATCTTCTTCCAAATGTTGAGCAGATGGTGTAATACCGGTGAATTCCTATGTTGCACCAATTTTTCATCCCACATATATAGTATATGTTCAGGTATCTTCTCCCCTATTTTATCTAGTTCTAATCTGGTCCAATCTGGTTTTTCCCTTGTTTGATAAAAATCTGATAGGTATCTTAATTGTGCTGCTCTATAATAATTCTTAAAGATTGGTAGTTATAAGCCTCCTGGTTTGTACCATTCTGTTAATTTATCTAGTGCTATCCTCAGTTTCCCCCCTTTCCATAAGAATTTCCTTATTATTTTCTTTAGCTCCTTGAAAAATTTCTCTGTTAGGTGAATTGGTAATGATTGAAATAGGTATTGTATCCTTGGGAAGATGTTCATTTTAATAGTTTATCCTTCCTATCAGTGTTAGTGGTAAGTCTTTCCAGTGCTCTAAGTCGTTTTGTATTTTTTTCATTAATGGCTGATAATTTAGTTCATATAGATGGCCGAGATTATTATTTAATTGTATACCTAGGTATCGAATTGCTTGTGTTTGCCATCTAAATGGTGATTCTTTCTTAAACTTTGTGAAATCCGCATTATTCATTGGCATTGCTTCACTTTTATTTGCGTTGATCTTCTGCCCCAATACTTCTCCATATTCCTTTAATTTCTTATGTAATTTTTTTATTGACATTTCTGGTTCTGTTAAGTATGTTATAACATCATCTGTAAATAGACTGATTTTATATTCCTTCTCTTTTATTTTATCCCTCTTATTATATTTTCTGTTCTTATCAGTTCTGCTAGTGGTTCTATAGCTAACGCAAACAGTGAGAGAGATAGTGGACATCCCTGCCTTGTTGATCTGCTTACTTTAAATTGGTTTAATAAATATCCATTTACTGTCATTTTCGCCAATATTCCTTTATATAATGCTTTAATCCAATTAATATATTTCTCTGGTAGTTGAATTTTTGTAGTACTTTGAATAAATAATTCCATTCTACTCTGTCAAAGGCTTTCTCTGCGTCTAAAGCAACCGCTACTGTTGGAGTATTGTTTCCTTGTACTGCATGGATTAAGTTAATGAATTTACAGATATTGTCCGTTGTTCATCTTTTTTTAATAAATCCAGTTTGATCTAGTTTTTCTATTTTTGGTACACAGTCGGCCAATCTGTTTGCTAATAGTTTAACTATTATCTTATAATCTGTGTTAAGTAGAGATATTGGTCTATACGATGCTGGTGTTAGTGGATCTTTCCCCGTCTTTGGTATGACTATAATTATTGCTGTTCTGCATGAATTTGGTATGTTTTGTGTTTTTTTTTCAATCTGGTTCATTACTTCCAGGAAAGGAGGAATTAATAAGTCTTTAAATGTTTTATAGATTCTATTAGGAGTCCATCCTCTCCTGGTGTTTTAGTATTTGGTAGTATTTTAATATCTCCTGCATTTCTTCTATTTCAAATGGTTTTATTAATTTATTTTTCTCCTCTGTTTGCAATTTCGGTAGTTCAATTTTAGTTAGAAATTCATCTATTTTGTCTTCTTTCCCTTCATTTTCAGTTTGATAAAATTCCCTGAAGTTTTCGTTGATCTCTGTTAGGTTATATGTAATTTGTTTGTCCTTTTTCCTTAATGCCAATACCATTCTTTTAGTTTGTTCTGTTTTAAGCTGCCACGCTAGTATTTTGTGTGTTTTTTTTTTCTCCTAGCTCATAATATTTCTGTTTTGTCTTCATTATGTTCTTCTCCACCTTATATATTTGTAGTGTTTCATATTTTATTTTCTTGTCTGTTAATTCTCTCCTTTTAGTTGTATCTTCTTTTATTGCTAATTCTTTTTCTGTATTTGTTATTTCCCTTTCCAATTGTTCTATTTCTCGATTGTAGTCCTTCTTAGTTACATAACTTATTATCTGTCCTCTGGTTAATGCTTTCATTGCGTCCCATAGTATAAATTTATTTTTCACTGATTCCGTATTTATTTCAAAGTACATTTTAATTTGTTGCTCAATGAATTCTCTATAATCATGTCTTTTAAGTAGCATGGAGTTTAATCTCCATCTATACATTATTGGTGGGATGTCATCCATCTCTATTGCCAATTACAGGGGTGAGTGATCCGATAACAATCTAGCTTTATATTCCGTTTTCTTAACTCTTCCTTGAATGTGGGCTGATAACAGGAATAGGTCTATCTTTGAGTATGTTTTATGTCTACCCGAATAATATGAATATTCCTTTTCCTTTGGGTGTTGTTTCCTCCATATATCCAAAAGTTGCATTTCCTGCATCGATTTAATTATAAATTTGGTTACTTTGTTCTTTCTGTTTGTCTTTTTTCCAGTCTTATCCATGTTTGAGTCCAAATTAAGGTTAAAATCCCCTCCTATTAGTATATTCCCTTGCATATCTGCGATCTTCAAAAAGATATCTTGTATAAATTTTTGATCTTCTTCATTAGGTGCATATACATTGAGTAAATTCCAAAATTCTGAAGATATCTGACACTTTATCATTACATACCTCCCTGCTGGATCTATTATTTCCTGTTCTATTTTGATTGGTACATTTTTATTGATTAATATAGCTACTCCTCTGGCTTTTGAATTATATGATGCTGCTGTTACATGTCCTATCCAATCTCTCTTTAATTTCTTGTGTTCTACTTCAGTTAGATGTGTTTCTTGCAAGAATGCTATATCAATTTTTTCTTTCTTTAGTAAATTTAACAGCTTCTTTCTTTTGATTTGGTTATGTATTCCGTTAATATTTTAAGTCATGTAGTTCAACATGGCCATTTCATACTTTGTTTATCTTTCCTTTCCGTTTCCTCATCACCACCTTTCCTTCTTATCCATTTCTGTTTTCTTTTTTTGAACACATTGTAAGACAACATTTCTGAAACATAAAATATTTCCACTATTCCCATATCTAAAATTCCTTTAACCCCAAATAGTCCCTCCCCTCTCTGAGTTGCCCTTTGTCCCTTGTCGGGCAACCACATCTCCCCTCTCCATTTGGATTTGAGAACTCGCTCGCAAGCGTCAACTGATTTCGCAGTGACTGTTATTCTTCCCCACCCAGCCCCCCAGAAAAGATTTTAATCTTCATATTTAAAGCTCACACTCTTAATTCCCTCTTTACTTCCTTTCTTCCCTTTCTTTCCCTTCTTAGTTCTTATACTTTATTCTTCATCTCTCTGTCTGTTTTGTAGGTGTTCTGCAAATATTCGTGCTTTTTCCGGATCCGAGAACAGTTTGCTTTGCTGCCCCAGGATAGCTATTTTAAGCACCAATGGATATGTTAACATAAATTTATAACCTTTTTTCCATAGGATTGATTTTGTTGCGTTAATCTCCTTCCTCTTCTTCAGGAGTTCAAAACTTATGTCTGGGTAGAAAAAAAAATTGACCTTTGTATTCCAGTGTTTTTTTGTCTTCTCTCATTTTATTCATTGCCTTCTCCAATATATTTTCTCTTGTCGTGTATCTTAGGAATTTTACTAGAATGAATCTTGGTTTTTGTTGTGGTTGTGGTTTAGGGGCTAATGTTCTGTGTGCCCTTTCTACTTCCATTCCTTCCTGTAATTCTGGCATTCCTAAGACCCTGGGGATCCATTCTTTTATAAATTCTTTCATATTTTTGCCTTCTTCATCTTCCTTAAGGCCCACTATCTTTATATTGTTTCTCCTATTATAGTTTTCCATTATATCTATCTTCTGAGCTAACAGCTCCTGTGTTTCTTTAACTTTTTTATCAGATTCTTCCAATTTCTTTTTTATGTCATCTACTTCCATTTCCATGGCATTTCTCATTCTTCCACCTTCTCTTTTTCCTATTTCTGTCATGACCATCTCTAATCTATTCACTTTTTCTTCTGTACCTTTTATTCTGTTTATTTCACTGAATTCTTATGTCGGCCATTCTTTTAATGTTTCCGTATATTCTTTAAAACATTTTTTATCCATGTACTGTCCCTTCCCTTCATCTTCCATTTCTCTGTGTAGAGTTTGATGTTCTCCCTCCTCTTCTTCTGAGTCCACTCCAGGATCTGTGTCCGTTACCTCTGTCTCTTCTGATTTTCTTGTTGGGTTGTTTATTTTTTTTTTGTTGGATATTTTTGTTTTTATTATTTTTATTAACGGTGTCTTGGTGTTGATCTTTTTCCTTTGGGTTGGTCATCTGTTGTTTCTCTGATTACCTATTTTTATTCTCTTCCTTCTTGTTCCCGTTATTTTCTATGTTTTCCTGTTGGGAGTCTTGCTGTCATGTTATACTTGTCTGTTTCAGCTGTAGAGATTTACTCCTCAGCTGGTCCCCCCTCCCTTTGGTGTTTTTTTTGTCTTGTGCATCGCGCATGCGAGGTTGTGCACTTCTGTTTGGCTCCGTGAGCCATCTTTATAGTCCTGAGTTCGGGGTTTCCATTGACCTCAGGGACCGGGCTTCTCTCTCCACGGCGGGCCTCCTCATACTGGTAAGGCCTTCACCTCTCTCTTCAGACGTCTTTCCTTCTTCTTTTCTTCCCATTGCTTTGGGTTTTTCTTTCTGCTGCTATTTTCTCCACACTTTTATTTTTAATTTGTTATGGTTTCTGTGTTTGTAGCTTTGCTTTTTCTTTACTTTTTTTTAACTTTTCTGGAGAGGGCTTGTATTTTCTTACCGGTCACTACTCCATCACGTGACTTCAAAAATGAATATTTGATGCCTCATTTATTTGCCAGCTGTTCAATAGAAATTAAACAATCTTCCTTAAATAAATTTGCAAAATAAATTATACTTTCGATATTCCATATAGAGAAGGATTGATCAGTTATTGATGGTATAAAAAATTCTGAAAGATAGTACCAGATAAAACAAAGTTTTTTAAATTAAAAAATATCCTACATTGGAGCCTGATTTGTGATATATGTTTAAGTAATGGATTAGATTATCCTTATTGATCTTGGAAAAACTAAATGGAAGAGAGGTACCCAATAAAGAGGCCACTGAATACTGCTGGATATATTCAATTCTAAATCTGTCCATAATGGACAATCCAATTTGTATGAATAAAAAAATCCAAAAATTTAGATAAGGAATATTGACAGCCCAGTTATAAAATTTAAAATTGGGTAGGACCATAACTCCATCAATTTTTTTCAATTCTTGTAAATGAAATTTATTAATTCTATAATTTTTTTTGGCCAAATAAAGGAAGAAACATTTGAATTAATCTTTCTTCTTTGGCTTGGTTTCGCGGACGAAGATTTATGGAGGGGTAATGTCCACGTCAGCTGCAGGCTCGTTTGTGGCTGACAAGTCCGATGTGGGACAGGCACACATGGTTGCAACGGTTGCAAGGGAAAATTGGTTGGTTGGGGTTTGGTGTTGGGTTTTTCCTCCTTTAACTGGAACCACTTAAAATAGATATGAAAATTTAACTAATATTATCATTTTAACTGTATTAATGTGACCTATTAAAGATAATGATAAAGGGGACCATCTAGAAAAAAGACAATCTTGCATACTCGAACAGAGGCAAAAAATTGAGTTTATATCAATCTTTAAATTGTTTAGTAACTTTAACCCCAAGTATGTGAAAATATCTTTGACAATCTTTAATGGAACTTGAGTGTAGATAGGGACCTGCATATTAATCAGAAAAAAAAAATCACTTTTATGAAGATTTAGTTTATATCCAGAGAAAGAGCTGAATTGAGAATTGTGACAGACAGCACCATATTTAATCCACAGTTGCTGGTGCAGTGATGGCGTTGCATTGGCCACTACGCCAACCATCCTGTGTGGCTACCCTCCCACCTTTATCCACCTATTACCTCTTATCTGTTAGCCTGTGCTCCTCCGTCTTCCACTTAGTCCCTTCCCCCACCCCTACCTTTTATTCAGGCATTTGTTTGATTTTCAACATTCCTGATAAAGGCCCAGTCCCAAAACATTGACTGCTTTACCTTTTCCTTCCTATGGATGCTGCCTAACTCATTGAGTCTTCTCCAGCATGATCCCAATATCTGCAGATTTTCTTTTCTTTTTTTAATATTAAAAATATTTTTATTGAGTTTAACATATAAATCCTACATACAAAATCTTCTAATATAACTAGCAACAGGTCATATCATATTCATATCACAAATTAAATATAAATGTAAATCAAAAACCTATCCATATTTGCTTATTTAACAATATTTCTTTCAAACATTAAATTCTGTCAATCTAGTAATTAACCATCCATCTCTTTTTCCAAATACATTCCAAAATAGTTCTGGATAGAAAATAAGTAAGACTAAATTAAATAGTCACTTGATCTAAACAAAGAGTAAATTCTGTTTAATTTAATGATATGATCTATGACAACCATATTTATACCCATATCTAAATAAAAAAGATAACAAAGAAAAAAACTTAAAAATAAATCTAATCTATCCCCTCCCTCTAATCAAGGTTACCTTGTGTAAAAAAAAAAGTAAAGATATGGATCAAACTGCGACCTTCAGACAGTAGACAGAGAATCTCCAGAGCATCCAAACTTCTTAATTCTTCTCATCATGATAATATTCTATGAATGGGCCCCACTTCTTTTCAAATTGAAACTTTCAATCTTTAATGTTGTATCTAATTTTCTCCAAACTTAAATAAGACATTACATCATGTAACCACGGAGTATGAGTAGGTGATGAGTTATCTTTCCATTTAATTAAAATTGCTAATTTGGATATCAACAAAAGCTAAAACTTTATCCTGGGTTGCAGACAGGTATAGCTGATGTGCAAGAAAAAACAAAAAATGCAATTAAAGGGCACGGTTCTATATTGATCTTAAAAATCATTGATAAAGTTTGGAAAATATTTTCCCTAAATTTTCCTAGATTGGAGCCCTCCCAGAATATATGAAGTTGCAAAAATGTTATACTTCTCACATAGTGGATTAATGTCTGCATAAAAACAAGATATACATATTCCTTATTCCCTTGAATTCTGTTCATTTATTTTACCATTGCTTCTGTGAAAATCGGTACCAAAATTGATCAAAAATTAGTTGGGCTTTTTTTGACATTTAGAACTTTTGCTTCATCTCCACTTCCACCTGTATTACAGCATTTAATATTTACACCTGAACCTGTACATTTAAGTAGTTATAGCAGTGATTTTAGTGCAAAATCTTAGTCAAGTAATACCTAAAATGTCAAAAAAAATTGCACAGGAAAGAAGATTGTGTATTTATGACTCAACTGTAACTGGAAGGAGAAAAGAACAAATATAACAAGCTTAGTGAATTGTTTCTGAGGCACCCCCTCACCATCAAGGGTGAACTTTCTATTTTGTGGGCTCTGAGTTGACTGGAAAGGCCAATGTGGGGTCAACTGATTCTTTCACAGATGGGATTAGAGGTGCATAGCAAGGTGGTAAATGAATAATTTAGAACATAGGACATTACAGAATACTACAGGCCCTTCAGGCCATTATGTTGTGCCAGGCTATGAAAATCTTATCCACAACAATGTAATTTTTTGCTCCTTCCCACCTGTAACCTTCTATTTTTCTTAGATCCATGTCCCTATTTAAGTGTCTTTTGAACTTATTTGTGAGGTGATGCACTACTCCTTCTGCTTATTCAGGGGTTCTGATGCTTCTGATGTGGGAACTCAAGGTTGCCATCACCATCCCAGGAGCTGTATCCCCATTCTCAGCAGCCTTGGGTCTGGAATTCCAAGGGGTCAGCAGGGAAATAGCATTTTTTTTTAGGAAGCTCTGAGTGCATCTTTGAACCATTTATTCCATCTAATTAGTAATCTCTTCCCATGACAAAACTTAGAATGGAGTGGCTATATTCAGAATCTGGTTGTCAGTTTACCAGCAAATGGTCTCAAGGTACAATTTTAGAATATGTTAAAGAATTCTGAATTCCACAGCTGCATCAACTGTTCAGTAAATGATTAATATACTAAAGTTGCAACTCCATTTCAGTTCAAAATTATTTATTTATTCAAGAAGTGTGGGTATTATTAGCAAAGCTATAACATTCAGAGGACATGTTCTGATTGGCTGCCAGTTGCCAGTGGTGTTCCACAGGGGTCAGTGTGGGGCTGATTTTTAAAAAAATGTTGTATATCAGTGATTTAGATTATGAAATTAATAGCTTTCTGGCCAAGTTTTCAGATGATACAAAAGTAGGTGAACGAGAAGGTATAGTTTGAGGAAGCAGGGGGGCTGCAGTTGGACTTGGACAGATTAGGAGAATGGGCAGAGAAGTGTTGAAAAGTGTATGGTCATGTACTTTGGTAAAATAAATAAATGGGAGGACTATTATAAAATGGGGAAAAAAATTAAAAAATATGCAGTCACAAAGGGCTCTGGGAGTCATCCAGGAGGATATTCTGAAGGTAAACTTGTAGGTTGAATTGATGATGAAGAAGGCAAATGCAGAAATATAATGTGGAGGCTTTATAAGGGACTGGTGAGACCTCAGTTGGAGCATTGTGAGCAGTTTTAGGCTCCCCATTTAAGAAATGTTAGAGAGGGTTAAGAGGAGGGAATTAAAGTGTTTTCGAATGAGGATCATTTGATGACTCTTAGCCTGTATTCATTGGAATTTAGGAGAATGAGGTAGGATCACATTGAAACATTTCAAGTGTTGAAAGGCCTGGAGAGAGTAGATGTGGAAAGGGTGTTTCCCATCATAGGAGTGTGTAGGATAAGAGGGCACAACTTTAGGATTGATGGATGTCCACTTAGAAAAGAGAGCCAGAAGAATTTCTTTAGCCAGAGGGAAATGAATCTGTGAAATTTATTGACACAGGTGATTGTGGAGGGCAAGTCATTGGGTGTATTTAAGCTAGAGATTGATAGGTCCTTGATTATCCAGAGCATCAAAGGTTATGGAGAGAAGGTCAGCCAGTCAGGCTGAATGGGAAAATGAATCAGCTCATGATTGAATGCCGGGGCAGACTTGATGGGTTAAATAGCCTATTTTAGCTCCTACATATGGTCTTATGATCTAAAGTTATTATTATCCCTCAATTGTGCCTGTTAGCTGCTGAGTAGCTGTAATCCATGCGGTGAAGGAACTCTAACATTAGGCACAATTAGATAGTGAATTCTTAGAATTTGATCTTGATAAAGGAAAGAATGCAAATATATTCTCAAGGCCGAAACCTGTTTGGCTTGGTACAGAACTTTCATGTGCAAGTGTTCCCTTATGTCCACTACTTGTCTTTCTAGAGGTCACAGTTTTGGAAGGTGCTGTTGACAAATTTTTGGTAAGTCACTACAATACATATTGTTGGTGATCCATATGTGCTGATAATGGAAGGAGTGATCATTTAAAGTGGTGGATGGAGTCCCATTCAAATTCACTTTCCCTTAGAAAATGTAAGCTTTTTGAGTTTTGTTGAAGCTGAATTATCACAGGTTCCATGTGGCTTGTGATCTCCAAGATTTGGAGATTCACTGATGCAAAATACCTAATATCTGACATAGTCCTTAGAGTCATAGTATTAGGGCCAGATTATGCTGATTCTGGCCTGCACTTGCACTTACTGTTTACCCTGGCCATGCATTGACTCTATATGTTTGAAATGTGTAGCTCCTGATGCACAATGGACATCAGTGCCCCAGTCTGTCAGTGAGTGGTGACCAGGTTGCAGGGCCCTCAGGATCTGCAATATGGAAACCTCCCTGTGATGCAGAACACTTCTCGTGAGCAGACAATCACTTCAGTATAACTTCCATCTCTGGAACAGAATAGTGTAGATGAATAAGCAATGTGGGCAATGAGTTTTGGCAGTCAGATGTGTCAAAAGGAAGCTAAATGTTTTCCAAGAAATGCAGAGACTCCAGCAAGTAACAAAATGGCACCTTACAATAGTGACTCTTTGCGAGCAGCTCTGTGAGAATAATCATATATTCCTATTCAGAACTCCTAAAAATAAAACAAAAAAACCCGCGAAATATACAATCAAACAGTGATCGAGGTGATCCAGAGCTGAGTGGAGAGTCAGTGATATTACTGTTGTGGAGCGATTGTGACCATAGGCAAATTGCAGCGGGTCCAGATCTTTACTGAGATATGTGTGAATTCTGGCCATGACCAGCATCTCAGTATGGAGATCCTACGATCACTTGAAATCGGCAGAACCAGCAATCCCCCATCAGGCCGAGGGACATTTAAACAGTTCGTGCAACTCCACGGGAATTTTAAACAGCTCAAGGAGCTACATCAATAATTCCATGAGACCTTTGGACAGTTCAAACAGGTACAACAACAACTTCAGCAGGTACAACAACCACTCCAGCAGTGGACACGAGCCAGGTAAAGAAGGCCCAACCATGTGGACACAGAGGGGAGCTCCAGGTCAAGCTGAGGCTTCTGTTCTATACTCTCTGCCTGACCAATGTACAATCCTTGGAGAACAAACTTGATAAACTCCAAGCCTGACTTCAACATTGGAGATTTATCAGGGAGTGCTGCGTGATGTGCTTTATGGAAACATGGCTAAATATGGACATTCCAGAGATGGCACTGCAACACTGTCTGGAAAAACCAGGGTAGGTGGCATTTGTGTCATCATCAATTCATCATGGTGCATAGACATGATGGTCATGTTCTAGTCCTGCTCCCCTGACCTAGAACATCTGGCCACCTATTCTACCTCCCAACGGAGTTCACCACCATCATCCTGATCAGAGTACATTCCGCCCCAGGCTGACACCAGGCTGGCACTAGAGGAACTGAGCACTGTGATAAACAGCCATGAGACAGCACATCCTGATATCTTCCTGATCATTGTAGGGGACTTCAATCAGGCCAACCTGAAGAAGTCTCTGACAAACTACCACCAACACATCACTTGCGAGACCAGGGAAACCAACACTCTTGATCGCTGCTACACCACCACGAAGAACACATACCAACCCATACACATCTGCACTTCAGAAAGTTTGATCACCTGGCTGTCCTGGCATATGAGCATAGTCTGAAAACCACAACACCAGTGGTGAAGACAGTGAAGGTGTGGTCAAGGGAGGTGGAGGAGCATCTGCAGCGCTGCTTTAAATTAGTGGACTGGAACATATTCAAGAACTCATCCATAGACTTGAATGAATATGCAACAGGTGTCACTGACTTCATCAAGACCTGTGTGAATGAGTGTATGCCAACGTGCAAATAGCGGGTGTTCCCCAACCAAAAGCCCTGGGTGAATCAGAGAATTCACAACCTCCTGAGGGTGAGAACAAGGGCATTTAAGGTTGGGAATCAAGATCTTTAGAAGAAGTCCAGGTACGACCTATGGAAGGCTATCTCTAAAGCAAAGTGGCAATTCCAAAGGAAGCTGGAGACAGAGACAGATATACACCAGCTATGGCATGGAGTGTGGGCCATTACAACCTACAAAGTGAGAGTGAACAATATAGATGGCTGTGATACTTCATTACCTGATTAGCTGAACACCTTCTATGCCCACTTTGAGAAGAAGAACCAAAATGTGATGACCCATTGATATCTGACTCTGAGAGCAATGTCAGAACATCATTCAAGAGAGTGAACCCTTGCAAGGCATCAGGCCCTGACAGCATACCTGGTAGGTTCCTGAAAATCTATGCCATCCAGCTAGCTGGAGTGTTCATGGGCATTTTCAACCTCTCATTGTGACAGTCAAAGTTTGCCACCAGCTTCAAAAGGCCATCAATCATCCAGGTGTCCATTAAGAGCAGTGTGAGGTGTCTCAATGACTATTGCCTATTATCACTAACTTCTACTGTGATGAAATGCTTTGAGATGCTGGTCATGGCCAGAATTCACACATAGCTCAGTAAAAATCTGGTCCCGCTGCAATTTGCCTATGGTCACAATCGCTCCACAACAGTAATATCACTGACTCTCCACTCAGCTCTGGATCACCTCGAAAACATCAATTCATACATACAGCTGTTCTTCATACCCCCTCTGCAACTGGATCCTTGACTTTTTCATCGGTAGACCACAGACAAAACAAATTGGAAACAATATCTCCTCCACACTGATCATCAATGGAGGTGCACCCCAAGGATGCATGCTTAGCCCACTACACTACTCGTTAAACACCCACGACTGTGTGACTAGGTACAATTCCAAAGCCATCTACAAGTTTGCCGATGACACCACAGTTGTCAGCAGAATGACAAATGGTAAGGAGGAAACATACATGAAGGAGATAGATCAACTCGTTGAATGGTGTAATGACAACAACCTTGCGCTCAATGTCAGCAAACCAAAAGGAGATGATTGTGGAGGAAGTCAGGGGAACACAACCCAGTCCTCATTGAGGATTCAGTAGTGGAGAGGGTCAAGAACTTCAAATTCCTGAGTGTCAACATCTCGGAAGATCTGTCCTGGAGCCTCCATGTTGATGCAATCACAAAGAAGGCAAAAAAGCAGCTATAATTTGTGAAGTGTCTGAGGAATCGGTAGGTCACTGAAAACTCTCATAAACTTCTTCAGGTGTATTGTGGAGAGCATTCTGACTGGTTGCATCACTGCCTGTTATGGAGGTGCTAACTCTCAGGCAAGAATAAATTTTGGAGAGTTGTTAAATCAGCCTGCAACATCACAGGAACCAGACTTCACTCTATCGAGGACATCTACATGAGGTCGTGTCTTAATAAAGCAGCCTCTATCCTTAAAGACCCCCACCACCCAGGCTATGACCTCTTCACTCTGCTACAATCAGGAACCTAAAGACGAGTAATCACTGGCGCAAGGACAGCTTCTTCCCCACTGCCATCAGATTCCTGAATAATCAATGAACCAAAGGCTCTGCCTTACATTTAATGCCCCATTATTATTACTATTTATCTTATTTTTTTATAGTAATGATGTAAGATGGCTATAATATGCATGTTTGCACTGAGATGCTGCCGCAAAACATTGAAATTCATGACTTGTTCATAACAATGAATCCTGATTCTGATTCTGAAGTATTAAAGCCTGTGATGTTTTGAATTCTGTCTAAAAATAGATGCTGAAGTGGTGTGTCAAGTTACTTCATCTACTCTGCAAAAATATTGTTATCCTTGGGTAGAAAATATACAAAGATTAACATCTATTTTTTTTTAAATTGAGAACATCCTCAGGCATGTGGAAGGATTTAGATGCAAGTTCAGCAAGCAATTAGAAAGGCAATTGATACGGTGGACTTGGTTGTAAGAGTATTTGAGTACATGTATTTCTTCTATTTCTATACAAAATTGATAAAACGGTGTTTGGAATATGTTGTTCAGGTCAGGTTTCCATATTTAAAGGAAGGATTTTCTTGTGATAGAGGGAGTGAGGTGAAGGCTTATTGGATTGATTTCTTGCATGCTGGGTTTGTTGTATGAATATAAAGCAAGCAGACTGAACCAATACCCTCTAGAACTTAGAAAAACAAGAAGTGATCTATTTGAAATGCATGAAATTCTTAAGGGGTTTTTGAGTGCAGATGAATATTTGATACATCCGCTGGATAGGGTGTCAAGAGCCATGACTCAAAGTCTCAAAGTGAGGGGATGGACATTCAAAGCAGAGATGAGAAGGTATTTCTTCACCCAAAAGTAATGAATATTTCAAATTATTTTCTGTAGAGGGCCTTGGCCTCGGTCAATAAGGGTATTTAAGACAATGTTTGATACATTTTTGGATATTAAAAAATCAATAAATGTGATATTAGCACAGGAAATTTGTACTGAAATGAATGATCAGCCTGATCTTAGTGACCAGTGGACCAGGCAGGATTTCCTGCTTACATTTGTTTGTATTTATGAACCCATATATTTGGGTTGCATTTCTATTTAAGGAGGTCATGAGGCAGCAGAGAAGGGAATAGGCATGATCCCCCTTCAACAGATCCTTGTGCAAATGATCAGTGAAAATGAATTGCAGAGCTGCCTTATTGATCTGTATTGGTCACATATCTGCCACGCCTTGGCGAAATAGATTTAGGCTAGGAATATGGTCGGGGTCCATCTATCGTACCCTGAGATTCATAAAAGTTATCCCCTCATGGAGTTGAGTGGGATGAGATGAATCTAATGACATTAACCCTGGAAAATGAAGCAGATGGATTCTAAAGCACAATTGTGGGCTCCGCAGAAATGTGCTTGTGAGACTCTTTCATGGTGATGGATTGACATACAACACATTCTCCATTAGGAAGGCATGACAACAAATCTCTCACATGTCCAGGGGCAAAGTAGATTTTTGAATCAGTGTTTTATTGAAAGAATGAGTATAGTGCAAACATTGCACATGGCATTAATCTTAATATTTAAGATCATGCACTTTCCTGACCAAAGTGTTCACAAGCTTGACTCTGGAAGACCAGAGCATGCATATTTGAAGTTGCTCTTGTACTTGCAGTGAGTTGGTAGTACTTAATTCTATTTGTGTTCAGTCACTGAACAGTATGCACCTGAGCTTCTTTATGTTGTTGTCACATTGGATGAGGAGAAAAGTTAAAATTTCTTGAAATTGGCTTCATTTCAAAATCACATCCCTGAAGCTCCTGAGGATTGAAACATTCAACTCTGTGGTTGATTGAATATCATTGTCTTACATTTGTTCTCCCAGCTGGCATAGCAGGAGGCAGCATGGTTTATTCCTGTGCTTTTGTAAGAAGAATTTGGCTTGCTGCTTTATTGAAGAGGGGAACATTTTGTTCTCTTCCATTGGTATAAGCCATTGTGTATTTATCATTTTTTTCTTAATATTTATGTTCCCTTTCAACAGTTGTTTTACAACCCAAATTCCACTTGGCAAGTATATATTTGCTTTAAAAAAAAATAACTTCCACCACTGACAAACCACTAATCATGCGAAAGAGAGCTTTCAGGCCTGCTCTTCACTGATCATGTGCAATCATTCCAGACATGAATCATTCTCTTAGAAAAAAATGGTAAAATTTTCATCATCTTTAATGAAGAGCACTCTTAAACATCAAGCTTTACATCAATTACTATTCATTATTGTTTATCTATTCATCACAATTAACAGTTCTTCGGCATCAAAACATTCAATGTAGTTTTAAGGATTTTTTTTAACTTTATCCTACTATGGAATATATCTAATTCCTTCAATTTTCATTCTGATTTCTAATCTGATTAATTAGTCAACATTTTTAAAGCAATTAAACAACATGGCTTGAATTGTTTTTCTTGGAAGTTGACTTCACATTATTCAATAAGGAGTTGGAAAGGTAAAAAAAAACAATCTTTCTAATCTCTGATGCCTCTTGAGGCTTGTTAATTTTAAAATTTTGTTTTCTGTTTTGGCACTCAATATTCAAATCAAAGAACCCATTTATCTTGAGATCATCCCTGCCTGTGCATTTGAAAAGCTTAGGTCATACACCCCTTCAATCCTTGATTCAAGAAAACAAAGTTGAGTTTATTCTCTCTGTGTACTAAATTCAGAAGTCCTTCTTAATCTCTCTGGGTCTTCATTAGTGTTATTTTTAAGTTTCCATAGTTGTTCACAGGAATGCCACTGTGCTGGGAAAGAGGACATGAACACGTCTTGCATTCCAAGTGCACCGGTTCTATTAATTTACATATTCAGATTTTCTGCCTGGCCTGTGTGTTTTCAAGGATGCAGGCAAACATGGGTGCAGGCTAGAAAAATGAGTCAGTAGAAACTTCTGCAGTGATTTAAGGTTGCCAACATGTATTTCTGACATTTGAGATTTGTATCAGAATTTCTATTAAATAAGAAGAATTGAATGAAGATATTGTAAATCACTACTGAAGAGTACCTTTGCATTGAGGTGGCCCTAAATGGGATGCTTTTGGAGGTCAGAGTGAAATTGTGGATTAGAATTGGAATCTTTGAAGTGCCACACAAGATGTACCACACAAGATGTTTTGAACAAAGTGAGCACAGTTTCAACAGGCAGAGATCTGCAGAAAAGATTTTGAAAGTTTCCCAAGTGGGTGGCAACATCTATTTATCCAACATTAACTTTTACATCAAACACATGAAGCTTGACTTTGTCTGCATGATTATCACTTGGAAGTCTTTTAACTTAATGTTAATGTTTAATATTGGACAAAGAGGTATAGAGGCAAATGAGCGAAGGAGAGAATTTCTGACCTTGGGGATTGGCAGCCAGCGGCATGCCTGATTAAATTTGTGGAATGTTAAGAAGCCGGAATTGCAGGTATCTCAAAAAGTTGCAAGGCTCAAGGAAATTACACAGTTCACTGCATATATTTCAGGTGGAGGAGAGCTATCTGCAATATACATGCTCTTCAGAATTTAATAATATTTTCAGTTTGCAAGTAAAATGAAACACTGATTTTTTTTTAAAAGAGAAGTGTGAGAACTATAAATCTTGAGAAAAACAAATAGAAACTACAGGGACTCAATAAATCATCCATGACCAAAGGGTCAGTCAATGTTTTAGCTTGGGACCTTTTCTTGAGACTAAAATGGGGAGGAGAGATAACAAGCATTAAAAAAAGGGTGGGAGCAAGGCCAGAGGAGGGGCCAAGTGGTGATAGAATACTGGAGAAATGAAGAGGTGGAGAGACAAGTAAAGGAGGAGAACACAAAAGGAAATTAGGAGTTCAGGTAGATTTGAAAGAAAGTAAGAACAGGACAGATGGAAACAGTGGAACTGGATTTGAGTGGGATTTCCCTATATTTGGAAAATGTAATGTTTTTACTTTTGTTTGTTTTTTGGCTACCTTGTTAAATATGACATGTCAAAGCTTTGTTTACCCCAAATTCCTAATCCTTTTTGTAGAAGTAATACAAAGCTCATTGAAATATCTTGGATTTATTGGAGGCTTTTGCAGTCGGCTGTGCTGAATTTTTTCTTTTGCTTAATCTAATATTCATTATTCATTCTTATTCTCTGCCCTGAATCATTCACCCTTTAGTTACTTTGTATGTAACTTAGCTTTATAGTCTGCATGTATTGCAGGGGTGGCCAGAACGTGGCACACGAGCCACATGCGGCTCTTTGACCTTTAATATGTGGCTCGCTGCTGGTCTCCCCCCCTCGCCTGCCAGACTCGTACTGCCAGTCTCTCCCCCTCGTTCGCCCAACTCGCGTCTTTAATAGCCTGATATTTGTAGCATTGTATTTTAGTCATAAAAATAATGATTACAATAAGACTAATTTTGTAAGGTGGAAATCTGATTAAAATATCTCATTTTTTTTGGTTTACTTTTTTTACATATTTGTGTCTTTGTGATAACTGAAAATAATACAAATTAACAGCTTAAAAACTGCATTCATGAATAAATATTATTGCATTTAAGACGGATTTCTTAAAATTTATATAAAATGTTTGTTACAAAATGTGTATGTAACAATAAAAACGTATGTGTGAATTTTGTTCTTGTCCTGCGGCTCTCAGGCATCTGAGTTTTATCATTTATGGCTCTTGCATTAAGCAAATTTGACCACCCCTGATGCATTGGGAAGTCACATTTACAAGAAAATGTGTTGCTTTAATGTTGTGGCAATCCTTGTTTATCATGATCCGTTCATTATTGTCTGAGGCCTGTCAGTGGCAAGTCCAAAAACTCTGAACCTGCCATTTGGCTGCACACATTATCTTTCACTCCACCTGTCAGAGGCATGTGCAGTCCAGTGAGGTTTTAAGGAAAGAGGTGGTGAAGCATAGGAGAAAGGGAGAAAAATACCACTGAAGGAGAAGCAATTCACTACCTGGAGGCCAGCAAAATCTACACTCAATAATCCTATTTCTTCAGTAGTTCCCTCTAAATTTTGCATGAGAAAAATACAGTTTTCCTTCAGGACAATTCACATGGACTAATTTAATGGAAGACATTATCAAGGCTGCACAGTTAGCATTGAGGTTAGTGTGATGCTGTTACATCACCAGCAACCAGACAGGGGTTTGAATCCTGCACTGTCTGTAAAGAGTCTGTGCATTCTCCATGTATCTGCATGGGGTTACCCCAGGGGCTCCGGTTTTCTCCTACCATTCAAAATATACCAGGAATTGAAGGTCAATTGGGTGTAATTGGATGGCACAGACTCATGGGCTGAAAGGGCCTGTTACCATGCTGCATGCCTAAATTTAAATTTAAAATATATGTACAAACTCAGCACAAACTCAGCATTTCTATTCAATGAAATGGTTTTAATGAAAAAAATTGAAATATTTTCAGTCTGACATAAAGTCATACAATACAAAAACTGGCACACCCTGTGGTGAAACCACTATTGTATGTATTTACACACCATATGTAAATGTCATGACCTTTCCTGGTTGACCCAGCTCTCACTAACTGGCTTGTGACTCCTCCCCTTTTCTTCCCCATAAAGGCTGTCATGACACAAGCCTCCCCCCAGCTCAAGTCTGAGTCAGTTTGAGTGACCAACACAGGGATGCTGTTCATCTCTTGCAAATAAAAACCTTCAGTCTTGGCAACTTCAATCTTAGTGCAATTGATCGTGCATCACCCTCTATCTATGTTGTCCATTATGCATACATCCAGACACAAAAGTGCAGGTGCAGAAAATATTTTAATACATTGGCCATCTTCCGAATGCAGTGGGAAGAGTAGTCAGAGTTGATAGAAGGGAGGTTGGTTTGCATGATGATCTGAGCTATATTTACGATTCACTCCATCTCTTGAAGTCTTACTGAACCAGTTCTCACACAGAGTTGTGAAACGTATAGACAGAACACTTTCTATGGTGCACAAATTTAAACAAAAATGGTAAAAGACACTTGGAATATTGCAAATTTATTTTGGATTCTAAGGAAACAGATGTGTTGATTTTGTTATGAGTCCAGAGGACCCCAGAACCCAACAACAATAGATATTCAACAAGACAAATGGTTACTTCAACAAAAGTTGCTTTCAATTATCTTTAAATATGAAAACAGATTCACACTTTAACTTATCACTATTGACTTAACTAATCTAACTTATCCCCCTTCTAATTCTAAGTGCACGTGTATGTAATGTGTGTGTACGTTCAGAAAAGTTATTTGATTCACAATCCAATCTCACTTCTCATTCCTCCAAGTTCACTGGTTGCAAGCAATTCTTATACTGTGGAAATAATTTAACATTTATAAAGTTCACCAGACTTTGGTGCTTGAAAGGTAAATGGTTACCATTCAGGAAGGTTCTTGTCAGTTTTCAGAGAGAGATTTGTTGTATGCTGGATACCCACAATTGATTCATTTTTAATCAGCCACTTCAATGTCTTGCCAAAAAAACTTGTCCCCTCAGGGTTCTCCAGATGATAACCTCTTTCTTTCAGGACACCACAGAGTTCCTTAGGATTTCTCTTATTTCAAGTGAAACATTAGACAGTCAGTCCTCTCCTCTTGCATGAACCACAAGGGCTTTGACCAGGCTGAACTAAGCACTCACAACCCATTTTCCAAATGGGATTTTCCACAAGCTTACCAGCTTGTCCTGTTCCAGTTCCAGCTGCTGCTGCTGACTGTAAAACTGTAGAACTGTACTTCTCTCTGTCTGTCTGTCTTTCTCTTTCTCTCTCCCTCTCCCTCCCTCTCCCTCCCTCTCCCTCCCTCTCCCTCCCTCTCCCTCTCTCTCCCTCTCCCTCCCTCTCTCTCCCCCCCTCTCCCCCCCTCTCCCCCCCTCTCCCCTCCTCTCCCCCCCTCTCCCCCCCTCTCCCCCCCTCTCCCCCCCTCTCCCCCCCTCTCCCCCTCTCTCCCCCTCTCTCCCCCTGAGAAAAAAAAGCCTGTTTTACTCTCTCTGCTTGCAAAATCATATGACCCTCCTAGAACAGCAAGTTCCACTCCAGAGAGCCTGCAACACCAACAGGTTCTTACATCTGTTGCCATTTTGTAAATAACAATCCAAAACTTTTGCAAAGGCTCTTAGCACCAACATGTCCAACATGAGCAGTGTTCCAGTATTTTAAAGTGTTTGTATGTGACCTACACTAAAAAAAACCTGCCCTAATTTATATCCCAAAACATATCTATATACAAAACAAACATAATCTATCACAGAGTGCTTTCATGGCCACAACATCTACATGATTTGACAAGAACAGCTGAAACCTTAAAGTTCTCAACCATCTCTACCTCAGCATCTCCCTGTTTCCTGAAGTCAATGACAAATTCCTCGTTTTGCTGATATTGAAGCTGAGATTATTGGTCTGATACAATGCCATGTCATCTGCACTCTTGTAGATGGGAATTAGAGCATTATTTGGCCACATTAGTCCTTCGTGTATAAGGAGTAAAGGAATGAATTTGCAGCTTTGCTAGGAATCACTTTCCTGCAGATATCCTTAAATCTTGTGAGAGTAACTGCTTCCATCACCCACTCAACCTGTGTGTTCCAGTTTCCAGCCAAATTCTGGGTGAAAAGGCTCATTCTCAAGAACTCTTAAAAACTCCCATCCATTATCCAAAACATATATACCCTACTAGTCTATTATGAGGAGATATGAAAAACTAGATATCTAAATCTTTTTATTTAAAAGTGTTAGATCTCTGCCTCCCCTAGTCTGGCCTTCCTTAGAGGCAGTTAAAAATTAACTAAAGTGTGGGGCTCATTTATAAATGACTTTGGGTTGCTGGTGACTGGTTCAAGGGAACCAGGATTTGAGAGGGTGCTGGAGGTAAGAAGGGCTTCTGAAAGGCCTCGGCTGTGGAAGCCTTCCTTATGATATCTGTTTGGATCTGAAGCTCAGGTTACCAATACTTTGATCAGGAGTTTGTAAGGCTACAGAGGCTGCAGTAGTACTAAATGTGAATCCACAGACACTGTGCCTCTGAAGGGACTCTCTTTTGCTTCTCTTTCTCTTATTGTTAGGGATGCTTGGCAATGTGCATGGCAACTCTTTGTTTGCCTTATGGCAGACAAAAGTTGAAATATGTCATGCATATTTCATTTTATGTATTATTACATTACAATAAAGGAAATTTTGGAACCTTTAACCTTGAACATCACCATAGGCTTGGAGTCACATGCACAATATATATGCATCGTGTAAAAAAAAAGTTAACAAAGTGATCTATTTTGCAATCATTCAATAATTTGCATTTACCATGACTAAGACTAGCTTTTATAAATCATTAACTCCTGATTGGCCTGTTAATTGATTACCCAACTACCACAGAGAGTCAAACACATTTCTTTAGATTGGTGGTCTAGACCTCTGCATGTCGACCCAGAAGCATAATCACTGTGGCTACCATATCAAATTTCCTAATATATTCATTTCATTTTAGCATTCCTCATTATGCCACTCCGGACGGCCAGTTTTTCCACTGAAATCTTCCTTCAGAAGCAAATCGTGCTTAAATAAGGGAGAAACTCTTTGAAGTGTTGTGAAAGTGAGACAAAAACATGTAAACATTTAAAAAAAAGAAACAGGTTGTTTCAAAGAATATAGCAGAAGGATGTTCAAAAAGTTCAGAAGTTCAAACATGGAATAATATTTGAAATAGTCTCTAGGAAGCTCACTGAAATTTTAACTCGTATCAATTCTAACTATGTCAGGAATGTGACTGTACATTGTCACAGTCGCATACTTAACTGCGATGCCAGTCACCGCTGATGATGTAACCCAAGTGATGCATGGGAGTAGTAGGACACAGGCGTGGGTGTGTTGAACAGTCACCATATGCAGGATGGATCTTGGTTGCAGGAGGATGAGAGTGAGAGCGTCAGGATCACCCGTGTGATGATGGGCCAATGAGAAGTTCAGAGGGGTTTGGGTTGGTGGTGTTTGGGGAGTTGAAGAATGCAGTGCTGTGTCTGAAGAGAATAAAGGAAGTCCATTCCATTTTTCTGCTGAAAGAAATGAGTGAGTGTATTCTCTAATTGTGTTTCAATTGGCTAATTCAGTGCCATTACAAATGGTGACCCCATGAGTTCACAGTGCCTTCTAATTTAAAATGGATGGTGATGAGCATGTGGATAAACCCTTTACAGCAGTAGTCACGGAGGTCGAACTGGAGATTCCCCTCCTTTTTAGTAATAATCCACTAGTGTGATTCACAATCATTGTGGCAGCCTCTGCCCTCACTGTGATGAGTCAAAAGGCAACATACAGTTTACTTGTAGTGCATCTTCCAGCGCAGATTACCTGTGAAGTGGAGGATGGTTCAGTGAATCTAGATGATAATCTTCCATACAGACATTCAACATGCAGTAACCCACCACATAGTGACTCAGAGTCCTTCGGTTGCAGCGATAATCCTGGATTATCTTAAAATTGCAAAAACAGAATTTGACCACCTCCAAGATTTGGGCATAGTCCACAGATCTGATAGCTGCTATATGCAACTGTGATGTTGCATATGGTTCCAAACAAATTTCCTGGCAAATGGCAGCCTTGTGATGATTGTCATGCCCTGAACAATTCCACCATGCCTGACTGATACAACATTCCTTATTGACAAGATTTCTCAGCAGACCTCCATGGCAAATGTGCATTTGTGAGGGTACATGCTTGCTATCAGATTGCAGTTGATCCTTCTGATGTCGGCAAGATGGTAGTAATTACCCCTTTTGACATGTTTGAGTCTCTGTGAATGCCATTCAGTCTGCAGAATGCAGCTCAGATATTTCAACGGTTTATGGACCACATACTAGCCAGCCACCATTTTGCATTTGTTTCTATTGACAATATTCTTGTTGCGAATGTGGATGAAGAGGAGCACAAATGTCATCTTACATCACTGTTCCAGAGGCTTGATTAATTTGGCATTGTGATCCAACATTGACGCCTTACATATGACAATTGCCATTGATTTCATTGCCATGGCTCTTGCAAAGCACACTGATCCTGATCTCATCTGGTATCACCGGATCAACGCTGGTCTTCTCTCATCTGGTATCACTGGATCAACTCTGGTCTTCCCTCATCTGGTATCACCGGATCAATTCTGGTCTTCTCTCATCTGGTATCACCGGATCAACTCTGGTCTTCTCTCATCTGGTATCACCGGATTATCTGGTCTTCATCTTCAAAATGTGGCACTGGATGAATTGGGTGAAATGTTAGTCTGCGATTTTTCCACAGGAAGCCCTAGGCCTTTAGTGTCAGTGGCAATGAGGCAGGAGATTTTTGAATCTCTTCATAATCTATCTCATCCTGGTAGAAGAGCATCAATCAAAGTGATTACAGAATGTTTTACCTGGCCTCATGTTAAACAAGATGTTGGATTATGGACAAGGACCATCTTACACTATCTACGCTCTAAAGTCTCCAGACATAAAATCCAAGCTGGGGGATTTGGTTGTTCCAGATTCCCGTTTCCAACATGTACATCTTGGCTTGATAGGCCTGCTTCTGCTCGCATGTGAGGACCAGATGGCAAGGTGGCAAGAGACCATTCTTATCACTGACATCTCTGCAGAGACAGTCGCTAGGGCTTTTGTGGATCATTGGATTGCACCTTTCAGTATACCGGATGCTATTATGACTGACCAAGGGTCTAAATTTGAGTTGGTGTTGTTCCGAGCTTTCACTGACCATTTGGGTACTACATGTATTTGCACTGCAGCTTATTATCTGCAGGCCAATGGCCTCGTCAGTTGTTTCCATCAACAATTGAAATCAGCATTGACAGCAGGTGGGGATGCACCTACATGGAACATTTGCCCATGGTTTTCGTTGGCATATGTACTGCTGTAAAGGTGGATTTTGGATGTTCAGTGGCAGCACTAATATTTAATACTATACTGACCTTGGAGGTGCATTTGTGAATCCAAGTGTAGGGACAAATTTCTATAATGCGGCAAGTTATTATTATCATCTCAGGTAAACATGAGATTACTCCAACCTACTCCTACATGACATGCATCACTTGCAGTGCATATGCCAGATGATTTACAATGCTGTACTCATGTGCTCCTTCGGCATGATGCTATTCACAGAGCACATCAGCCAGCTTATGATTTTCCTTTTCAGGTCTTACGATGCTACCCAAAGACTTTTGTGATTGACAGGAATAGAAGAGCTGACACGGTTTTCCATCGTCAGGTTGAAACCGGTATATATTGACAGTCCATGTGCTGCGTCGAGACCAGAGTTGAAGGATCAGTCACATCCCTGCCAGTAAACTATCTTTCATGTCACCTGTCTTGAAGTATTATACAAGGTGGGGCTGAACTGTCAGCTCTCCAGACCATTACATAGGGGAACAATTCCATTCAGTCGCCTCTTTGCATGGCTCGAAGGTGGTGGGGGAGGGTGCTGATGCATTTGTGTACTTATTTGCATCGGGAGGGGTGTCGGTCACCACTGATGAAGTGACACATGAGTGTAATAGCGCACATGCGCCGGTGTGTTAAGCAGTCCGCGGAAAGCTGCTGGACTGGATAACATTCCCAACAGAGTGTTCAGGGATTGTGTGGGTCAGCTAGCAAATGTTCTCACTGACATCTTTAATATCTCCCTGAGAAGTGCTATGGTCCCAACGTGCTTCAAAGCCGCTGACATTGTCCCCATGTCAAAGAAGTCATCTATGTCCTGCCTCAGTGACTACCTCTTTGTCGCACACACGCACATTGATATGAAGTACTTCAAGAACTTGTCATGGGCCACATCAAGCTCCTGCTGCCTCCATCACTGCCTGTAGTTCGCATACAGACCCAACTGCTCTATGGATAATGCCATCACTACTGCCCTCCATGTAGCCCTCACCCACCTGGAAAACAAGGACTCGTATAGTACCTTATAAGGATGTTGAGCCTGCTGGTCTAAACACCTCCCTCAGCAATTGGATTCTTGACTTCCTGTCGGGACAGTCTGGATCAGTAAAAGCACTTCCAAGGCCATCATACTGAGCACAGGAGTCCCCCAGGCAGTGTACTTAGACCACTACTGTTCATTCTGCTGACTCACGACTATGCAGCTAAACACAGCTTGAACCACACCATCAAATTCACTGACGACATGACCGTGGTGGGCTTGATCGTAAGAATGATGAGACAGTGTACAGAGATGAGGTGTGGTCGTTAACAAGCTGGTGCAAAGCCAATAAACTGCTTCTGAACATAAAAAAAAACCCAAAAGAGATCGTTGTCGACTTCAGGAGGGCCCATGGGGATCATGCTCTGCTGACTATTAATAGTTCGACTGTTGACGTCATCAAGAGTATCGAGTTCTGTCTGATATTGTTGGGTCCCATTTATTTAACTTTTGGGGCATGGTGTATAGGCTGTGTAACCAATTATATTGTATCATGCATAACCTTGTGTTTATTGTATTTCTCATAGTCCTAGAACGCTTCCACCAGCGTTGTCTCTGCTCCATCCTCAACATCCATTGGAGCGCTTTCATCCCTAACGTCGAAGTACTCGAGATGGCAGAGGTCGACAGCATCGAGTCCACGCTGCTGAAGATCCAGCTGCGCTGGATGGGTCATGTCTCCAGAATGGAGGACCATCGCCTTCCCAAGATCGTGTTATATGGCGAGCTCTCCACTGGCCACCGTGACAGAGGTGCACCAAAGAAAAGGTACAAGGACTGCCTAAAGAAATCTCTTGGTGCCTGCCACATTGACCACCACCAGTGGGCTGATATCGCCTCAAACCGTGCATCTTGGCGCCTCAAAGTTTGGCGGGCAGCAACCTCCTTTGAAGAAGACCGCAGAGCCCACCTCACTGACAAAAGGCAAAGGAGGAAAAACCCAACACCCAACCCCAACCAACCAATTTTCCCCTGCAGCCGCTGCAACCGTGTCTGCCTGTCCCGCATCGGACTTGTCAGCCACAAACGAGCCTGCAGCTGACGTGGACTTTTACCCCCTCCATAAATCTTCGTCCGCGAAGCCAAGCCAAAGAAAAGTCCCGGAGCATAGCTTTTCCCATGTTTCATTCTTTATCTTTATGTTTAGATCTTGTTTCCATTTTTGTTTGGGTTTACAGCTTGTTTCCTCGTTCTCTTTCTCTTGCAGTTTGATGTACATGTTTGTTATAAATCTTTTAATTATCATTGTGTCTGTAATCACATATTCAAAATTGCTTTCTTCTGGTAACCTCAGCCTGCTTCCCAATTTGTCCTTCAAGTAGGTTTTCAGTTGGTGGTATGCAAACATTGTACTGTGAGTTATACCATATTTTCGCTGTAAGAAGGAAACGGAAACAACAGTACATGCAATTTAGACATGTGAGAAAGTGGAAAAGTTTTGGGAAGATCTAAACCAGGTATTAAATAAAATCACAAAAAGCAACATACAAAAAAATCCAGAGATCTTTCTTCTAAGTAATATAAGAAATAAAGAACTTGGACTCGATTTGGATGGAGCACAAAAAAGATTTATTATGATAGCCTTAGCTGTAGCAAAAAAATGTATTATGTCAACCTGAAAATTAGGAGATAGACTGAGAATACAGCAATGGTACATAGAAATGAATAAATGTATTCCATTGGAAACAAATAACATTCTTTTCTTTGGCTTGGCTTCGCGGACGAAGATTTATGGAGGGGTAATGTCCACGTCAGCTGCAGGCTCGTTTGTGGCTGACAAGTCCGATGCGGGACAGGCAGACACGGTTGCAGCGGTTGCAAGGGAAAATTGGTTGGTTGGGGTTGGGCGTTGGATTTTTCCTCCTTTGTCTTTTGTCAGTGAGGTGGGCTCTGTGGTCTTCTTCAAAGGAGGTTGCTGCCCGCCGAACTGTGAGGCGCCAAGATGCATGGTTTGAGGCGATATCAGCCCACTGGCGGTGGTCAATGTGGCAGGCACCAAGAGATTTCTTTAGGCAAAATAACATATAATTTAAGAAATAACATCACAGTATTCGAACAAATTTGGGAACCATACATGGGACACAACAGAGAATTCCTACCGCGGACCTCCACCACCTAAAATGACAGAAGGAGAAGAAGATGAAATGAACTGTCCCAGTATGTAAAAGTAGATGACACAAATTTCTTGTTTATTTTCATTGTGTGATGACATTGTTTAATGGGTTTAATGTATCATATATGTTGATCGTTGAGTGGGTGGGGGGGGGTGAAGAGGAGGGAGGGAAGAGAGGGGGAAAAGGGGAGAAAATGTCACTGTGTATATTCAAGAGGGAAATGTTTGTGTGTATTTTGGTCAGTATGGTTCATAGTGTGAAAAATAAAAAATAATTAAAAAAGAGTATCGAGTTCCTTGGCGTGCACTAGAGAATCTCACCTGGTTCTTTAACAAAAGCTTCATAACCAAGACTGTGAAGGCTGAGGAAAGTTCATCAGCCACCCTCCATCCTCACCACATTCTACGAGAGCATCCTGTGCAACTGCATCACCGCCTAGTTTGGAAGCTGTATCACCTCGGACTGCACGACCCTGCAGAGGATAGTGAAGTCAGCAGAAAAGATCATTGGGGCTCTCTTCCTACCATGAAGGACATCAGAATGCAGGTGAAAGGCAAGAAACATTTTTAAGGACTCCTCACACCTACTTCTGCCATCTAGTAGGAAGTTCCACAGCACTCGGCCCTCAAGTCCAGATTAGGCAAAAAAAAAATTCTTCCAAGCCATCAGGTTCCTGAATTCCCAGAACATAAGTGGATAGTGTACTGTATATGTCTTAATATTTGAATACTTTAATGTGTTTAACTTCTATTCCAACGTATATTTATGTAACTGTGCTCCGTAGTCCTGGAGAAACGCTACCTCATCTTTACCATGCGAGCATGGTATGAACGATAAATATAGGTGACTTGATAAGGGCATGGATCTTAGATCCATCAGGAGAGTAAGAGCATCAGGATTACCTCTGTGGCAGTGAGCTAATGAGAAGGTCAGAGTGGATTGGCTGGGTGGTGTTTGGGGAATTGAAGAATACAGTGTTGTGTCTGAAGACAATAAAGGAAGTTGACTCCATTTTTGTACTGAAAGAAATAATTGAGTGTATTCTTTAATTGTGTGTAAACTGTGTAATTTGGTGCCATTACATTTCCTCTGCAATCTTTGGGAACTAGTTGATCCATTTAATTAATATTTCCAAGCTGAATAATGATCTGGCTAAAGCCAGATTTGCAGAAATTCAAAGGCCCATTTTGCACTAATATAAATGTTAATTTGAATTCATTTAACTAATTTGATTTTTTTTATTTACTACTGGCGACACATGAACATACAGAGGTTCTCAGTAATGAGCAGGGAAAGTTCAACAATTACAGCAGACAATGGGATAAAAAAAAACTTTTAAGTGCAAAACCCCAATTATCTGTTACAATTTATTTTGAATTACCAGCAAAATTTAAAGTAAGAAAATATCCAAATATAAAGAAAAAGCATGATGGAACCTTAAACATGCACATTATATTTTATGAAGAGTGAAACATGAAAGACTATAGACTGTGTGATTGTAGTAAAAACACACCAAAATGCTGGAGAACTCAGGTGGTTTCAAATTGCAGCACATGGGTAGCCCTCCTGGGACCTGGGTAAGATTATTGGGTCATGTGTGTCTCCTGCACCTTTCAAATAGCAGCCTAACCTGCCTGTTAAATTGCCAACCTGACAATTTAAGGAGAATCCTGCCCCTGCGATAATGTGGTGAGTGAGGTGTCACGTGCCCTGTTCCCTGTGCTCTGTCTGTTCCTTTTCTGTTTAAAGTTCCAGAGTAACCAGTTGAGCCATTTCCCCTTTCAACTAGATGGAGGAGGACACCCAGGTAAGTTTTACTGGGTTCCCTGACCACCTCCAAGGTAGGTCTGGGACCCGGGTAGATTTTGAACTAGTTTGCCTGGTTCGGCCCTTTCAAGTAGCCACTTAGTAAATTGTCCAGTTAACCCCATTTTAAAAGGAAATTTGAAAGGGCCTAGTGTCTATAGGAGACAAGGAATAAGCAGAATAAGCCAAAAGCAGGAAATCTCAGAATTTTATAGATAGAAATGCCATGAACTTTACTAAATATGGACAAATAAATACCTTTTTTTTTAAATTCTCCACCCAGGTGGTTTTGGGAGGTTGAATTACTGGAGGATTTTAAAGAGGAGGTTAATAATATTGTAAGATCAAAGAATTAAGGGCAATGTGGAAATGGTCCGAAAAGGAGTTGAGGCCTAAGGAACTCATAATCATGTTAAAGGACAAGGCAGGCTTGGGGAGTCTGGTGGGTTACTTGAATTCGAGGACAGCTCAAGAACAAACCCTATCTGCACTCCTCTGATATCTATCTAATTCATCCTATCTGCCTGCACATGTTTGTTCTATTTTTATCCATTTCCTGCCTGTTCATATGCACATCTAAATGTGACAGTCTCTTAAGAATTAATATTGTGCCTGCTTCTACCACCTTCTATGACAGCACATTTCAAGGACCTACCATGCCCCATGTACAAATATCTCTCACCTCTCACTTAAATCTAAGCTCTCTAGTATTTGACATTTTCACCAGGGTGTAGGAGACAAAATGTGTAAGTTGTTTACTTACCTAGTTATGTCGGTGTTCTGGGATCAATTAGCTGGGTGTGGTCATCTTTGTTCTTATATATATGAACACAGTGTGTTCGTATATATGAGTGCCAGGAGGAGCATGTGCAGTGTGTTCGTGTACGAGAATGCCTGTTGGAACATGCGCGGTAATGTATGGCGTGAATTGGGAGCTTCAGAGTATTATTATACAACATGGCATTACAAGAAGAGGGTGAGTGAAATGCTCATAAATTCATCGACCGGTTTTAATGGTTTTTATGAAGAATTAACACATGTTATTTATAGTTATTTCAACATTAATCAAGATAGTGAACAGTTTGTGTTAAATAAAGGATTTCAATACATCCGGATTTGTATTGGAAATAATTGAAACACATCACGAAAAAATGTTTCACACAGCCTCCAAGCGACTATTTATTGGATTGAAGTTACTACATTTTTTTAAATTGTTTGGAACAAATAATAGAAGGATAGAAGATAGAAATGAATCTCTCTGTGCCTTGGATTGATATTGAAAGTAATATGGTAGCCATCTTGGAAATGCCTCGAGTTGGGGAAATTTGTAATTCACATCCATCTACCATGAGTAACAGATGGAGAGGGATTTAAAGCTTCTAATCTAATAACAAAATGTTCTATAGACATCTTAATGAAGCCATTTCTTGAAAATTAGCAATATTATTGACAAATGCTGCAGTGGAAAATTGTTTGTTAATAGCAGGACATTACAGCCATCAAAGCTGAATGGTTTATGTCTGTGGACTTCTCCTTCTGTGTATCTGTGGAAAGTTTCAACACAGTTTGGATTTTGCTGCTGCGAGTCCATTTGGGGCTTGTGGAACAAGATGAGTAAAAATGGCTGCAGCAGCTGTTGACTTTGCTGTTAAGGAGTTAAGTATTGAAGACATGAAGGTTGAGGATCTCAAAGAAGAACTGAGAGTATTGAAGACATGAAGGTTGAGGATCTCAAAGAAGAACTGAGATTACTGAAGAAAGAAAAAATATCTAATTGAAAGGCTGAAGCTGGCTAATGAAGAAAAGGCAGCTTCTGTTGATGGGAATGAAGACATTGCAAAACCATTGCAGAAGACAATGACTGAATTTGAAGACAGCAAGGTGGAAATGGCTGAAGGTATGTTACCAAATGGTGATGGAGAAAACAAAGTGGATGAAGATTCAAAGGGTGTATAATTTGAATTGGAGAAAACATCAAGTATTGAATCAACATCTGACATGAAGGAAGAAATACAAACAGGTGACAATGTTTCAAATGTTGAAAGCAGGAGAAACAAATAAAGTTCTTTTGGTTCAAGCTCTAGAGTTTTCAGTATAACATCTACATGTATAAAGATTAAAGCTGAAATGGCAGCTCTTCTTACTTGACAAAGATTGCTTGAGGATAAACATGTCATAGAAGAATGGGAAGAGCAGCTAAGGAAAAGAAAGGAGCAGCATGAGCCAGAAACAAGCATTGCTATTACCAGGCTAGAATAGAGGTTCTAGAAGTTCAGTGATAACTGGTGTTCGGAGTAAATTATCTAAAGTGTATGATTATAGGAAGTCATATTTTGAATAGGAACCATAGGAAAGGAAACTAATTAATAAGCCTGATATCTTAATCCCACAGGTACAAGACATTAATATACATGGACAAGTCCTCTCAGAGCATGTACCAGTGGCATCATCCATAGACAGTGCTGCAGCTTGGGTTCGGTCATACACTTCAGATCCCTTGGAATTCCAGTCAAACATCAGAAATATGGGTGAATCTACACAGGATGTTTCCAGATACATTACCTGCTATAATTGGTGGTGAACAGAGCAGCATGGTAAGACAAAACTAAAATTGCTGCATCACTGATCCAGCTGCAGTCTCCCTCTTCTTTGCCCAAGGAGATTCAAGCTTTTGATGGTGACCCACTTCAGAACCAATCAAATATGAGATCTTTGAGACACAACATTGAAAACAAATGCCAGATTCCAAAGAATGCCTTTATTATTTGGATATGTTCACAAAAGTACAGCCATAGGAACTCATAAAGTGTTGCCAATATATGTCTCCAGATAAAGGATTCGACAGAGCTAAGTCTTTACTACATGAGCATTTTGGCAACAAGCATAAAATTGCTTAATCTTATGTGCATAAGGCTCTTCCATGGTTATCAATAAAAATGAATGATGCAAAAGCTTTACAAGCATACACACTTTTTCTAACAGAATGTTGTAATGCCATGGAAGCTATCGACCATATTCGCGGCCTTGACGTGCCTGGTAATATGCAAATCATCTTAAGTAAATTAATCTACTGGCTGTGGGATATAGGGAGAACTTAGGCTTGTGAATTTTTTGACAAGTCAAAATTTACAGAAAAAATAATTGATCAAGGAGCTACCATAAAGGATTTGGTGAACTTCCTTGAATGGCAGGTGTACATTGAAACAGATCCATTATATGGAAATACCAGATACACTTCAATGGGGAATAAAGATGTAAGGAGATCCAACTCACAGACTAGTCCAAAATTGAAAAGGAATACATTGCTACTACCGTGTCAGTTAAAAATAAAGAAAAAGATAAAATAACTAAGGAAAAGGAGAATTTGCCTACTGAGAAGAATTGTTTGTTCTATAAAGGTGGACATGCTTTGGAAATGTGTTTATAGTTGCAAAAGAAGGAACATAATGAGAAGATCACTTTCTTTTTTATGAGTATTTTATATACAAAATTTTTAACCATACATGTATTCAAATATATTTCAAAATACAAATATAATATATTGAGTATCAAATACACAATGTTAATACCTAACATCCTCTCCCCCACCTCCTACAGTTCAAAGGAAAAAATAAAGATAAGAATATACATAGTAAAATGTTGGAATAGAAAGATAAAGAGAGAAGAAAAGAAAAAAAAACAAAAGGAAGAATAAAAATAAGGATGGATGGCTGAATGTTCTAATCTAAAAATTAATATTTATTTCATTGTTAATGGGATTCCATGGAGGGCTTAGAGGCTAAGAAGAACACTTAGAAATCTAAAAAATAAATAAATAATCTTTTTGGTAACTATGGGCCTCAAATTTGTAAAAAAAAACATATTTTTCCTTAAATTATATGTAATTTTCTCAAGGGGAACACAACTGTACATTTGCCCATTACATCGTTCCAAACATAAGTGTGAATCAGATTTCTAAGCAACTGCAATGCTCTTTCTGGCCACTGCTAATGCAATTTTAACAAATTCTATCTGATATCTAGCTATTTTCAATTTAGGTCTTATCCCTATAATGTTACCTAATAATAATAATTCTAGATTTTGTGGAAATTTGACTCCTGTAATTTGCTCTAAAAATGTTCTAATTCCAGCCTAAAAGGTCTTACTTTATGACCATGTTGAATGTAAAAATGTTCCCACCACTTTGCCACATCTAAAACACTGATCTGATAAATCTGATTTCAATTTATTTAATTTCTGTGGCGTGAGGTACATAAAATTATTGTATCAGTCTATATCTTACATTTATTTACAGTTTTGACATAAATCAGCCTAATTATTTTCATCTATTATTACATTTAAATCTGTCTCCCAGCTTTGTCTAGATTTATGAATCCCCAGTTTAAGGATCCTCACTTGAAGTAAATGATAAATTGCTGAAATAAATGTCTTTGTATTTCCCTTTCTTATTAGAATCACTACACTTTAGTATTTACATTTATTAGACCCAACTTATCACTTAGGTATGCTCTAATTTGAAATTAGCAAAATATTGAATTATTACTAATAATATTTATTTGCTTAAATTGTTTAAATGATATTAATTGCCCTTGCTCATAACAGTT